>NC_053027.1:127398200-127597326 GCF_003073215.2 Triticum urartu
TCCACGCCAAGGAAAGTCCCATCCGGACACGGGACGAAGTCTTCAATCTTGTATCTTCATAGTCCTGGAGTCCGGCTGAAGGTATAGTCCAGCTACCCGAACACCCCCTAATCCAAGACTTCCTCACCCGACCACGGCAGAAGATAGAGAAAAGATGAGTTTCATCCCCTATGCCTCGGCAATAGGGTCTATTATGTATGCCATGTTGTGTACCAGACTTGATGTAAACCGTGTCATAAGTTTGGTAGGAAGGTACCAAAGTAATCCCGGCATGGAACACTGGACAGCGGTCAAGAATATCCTGAAGTACCTGAAAAGGACTAAGGATATGTTTCTCGTTTATGGAGGTGATGAAGAGCTCGTCGTAAAGGGTTACGTCGACGCTAGCTTCGACACAGATCTGGATGACTCCAAGTCACAAACCGAATACATGTATATTTTGAATGGTGGGGTAGTCAGCTGGTGTAGTTGCAAGCAAAGCGTCGTGGTGGGATCTACATGTGAAGCGGAGTACATGGCAGCCTCGGAGGCAGCACACATGAAGCAATCTGGATGAAGGAGTTCATTACCGACCTAGGAGTTATTCCCAATGCGTCGGGCCCGATGACTCTCTTCTGTGACAACACTGGAGCCATTTCCCTTGCAAAGGAGCCCAGGTTTCACAAGAAGACCAGGCATATCAAGCATCGCTTCAACTCCATTCATGAAAATGTTCAAAATGGAGACATAGATATTTGTAAAGTGCATACGGACCGGAATGTCGCAGATCCGTTGACTAAACCTCTTCCACGAGCAAAACATGATCAACACCAGAACTCTATGGGTGTTCGATTCATCACAATGTAACTAGATTATTGACTCTAGTGCAAGTGGGAGACTGTTGGAAATATGCCCTAGAGGAAATAATAAAATGGTTATTATTATATTTCCTTGTTCATGATAATTGTCTATTGTTCATGCTATAATAGTGTTATCCGGAAATCGTAATACATGTGTGAATACATAGACCACAACATGTCCCTAGTAAGCCTCTAGTTGACTAGCTCGTTGATCAGTAGATGGTTACGGTTTCCTGACCATGGGCATTGGATGTCATTGATAACGGGATCACATCATTAGGAGAATGATGTGATGGACAAGACCCAATCCTAAGCATAGCGCAAGATCGTGTAGTTCGTCCGCTAAAGATTTTCTAATGTCAAGTATCTTTTCCTTAGACCATGAGATTGTGCAACACCCAGATACCATAGGAATGCTTTGGGTGTGTCAAACGTCACAACGTAACTGGGTGGCTATAAAGGTGCACTACTGGTATCTCCGAAAGTATCTGTTGGGTTGGCACGAATCGGAGAGGTTTCTCTAGGACCACTCGGTAAGAAATCATCGTAATGATCTCAACGTGACTAAGGGTTGGTCACGGGATGATGTTTTATGGAACAAGTAAAGTGACTTGCTAGTAACAAGATTGAACGAGGTATTGGGATACCGACGATCGAATCTCGGGCAAGTAACATACCGATTGACAAAGGGAATTGTATACGGGATTGATTGAATCCTCGACATCGTGGTTCATCCAATGAGATCATCGTGGAACATGTGGGATCCAACATGGGTATCCAGATCCCGCTGTTGGTTATTGGCTGGAGAGATGTCTCAGTCATGTCTGCATGATTCCCGAACCCGTAGGGTCTACACACTTAAGGTTCAATGACGCTAGGGTTATAGGGAAAGGTTTTACGTGGTTACCGAATGTTGTTTGGAGTCTCAGATGAGATCCCGGACGTAATGAGGAGTTCCGGAATGGTCCGGAGACAAAGATTTATATATGGGAAGTCCTTATTCGGTCACCGGAAGTGTTCGGGGGTTTATCGGTATTGTACTGGGACCACCGAAAGGGTTCCGGGGGTCCACCGGGAGGGTCCACCTGCCCCGGAGGGCCCTATGGGCTGAATATGGAGGGGAACCAGCCCCTAGATGGGCTGGGCGCCAAACCCCCTAGGGCCCATGCGCCTAGGGTTTGGGGGAACCCTAAAAGGGGCCGCCCCCTTGGCTTGGGGGGCAAGCCTCCCCCCTTGGCCGCCGCCCCCTCTAGCTCCATCTGGAGGGTGCCGGCCCCCCTCTCCCTTTCCCCTATAAATAGAGGAAGGTGGGAGGGCAGTCGCACCACATCCAAGGCGCAGCCCTCCCCCACCCCAACACCTCCTCCTCCTCCCGCGACGCTTGGCGAAGCCCTGCCGAAGTACCACGCTACTCCAACACCACCACGCTGTCGTGCTGCTGCTGGACAGAGTCTTCCCCAACCTCTCCCTCTCTCCTTGCTGGATCAAGGCGTGGGAGACATCACTGGGCTGCACGTGTGTTGAACGCGGAGGCGCCGTTGTTCGGCGCTTGGATCGAAATCTACCGCGATCTAAATCGCCACGAGTACGACTCCCTCATCCGCGTTCTTGTAACGCTTCCGTGTCGCGACCTTCAAGGGTATGAAGATGCACTGCCCTCTCTCTCTCTCTCTCTCGTTGCTAGTTTCTCCATAGATTTATCTTGGTGATGCGTAGAATTTTTTAAAATTTATGCAACGATCCCCAACAACCATGTGATGATCAGGTGTGATAAGCTCTACATTCACATACAACGGGTGCAAGCCAATTTTGCACACGCAGAATACTCGGGTTAAACTTGACGAGCCTAGCATATGCAGATATGGCCTCGGAACAATGGAGACCGAATGGTCGAGCGTGAATTATATAGAAGATATGATCAACATAGAGATGTTCACCATTGAAAACAACTCTATCTCACATGATGATCAGACATGGTTTAGTTGATATGGATCACGTGATCACTTAGATGATTAGAGGGATGTCTATCTAAGTGGGAGTTCTTAAGTAATATGATTAATTGAACTTTAATTTATCATGAACTTAGTCTTGATAGTAATTGCATATCTATGTTGTAGATCAACAGCTTGCGATGTAGCCTCCCATTTAATTTTGATATGTTCCTAGAGAAAAAGAATTTGAAAGATGATAGTAGCAATGATGCGGACTTGGTCTGTGATCTGAGGATTATCCTCATTGCTGCACAGAAGAATTATGTCCTTGATGCACCGCTAGGTTACGTACCTATTGCAGGAGCAGAGGCAAATGTTATGAACGTTTGGCAAGCTCGGTATGATGACTACTTGATAGTTTAGTGCGCCATGTTGTACGTATTAGAACCAGGACTTCAAAAACGTTTTGAATGCCATGGAATATATATGATGTTCTAAGAGTTGAAATTGGTATTTCATACTCATGCCCGTGTCGAGAGGTATGAGACCTCTGACAGTACATTGCCTACAAGATAGAGGAGAATAGCTCAACCAGTGAGTATGTGCTCAGATTGTCTGGGTACTACAATTGCTTGAATCAAGTGGGAGTTAATCTTCCAGATAAGATAGTAATTGATAAAGTTCTCTAGTCACTATCATCAAGTTACTAGAACTTAGTGATGAACTATAATATGCAAGGGATGACGAAAATGATTCTCGAGCTCTTCGTGATGCTGAAATCGACGAAGGTAGAAATCAAGAAAAGCATCAAATGTTGATGGTTGACAAAACCACTAGTTTCAAGTAAAAGGGCAAGGGAAAGAAAGGGAACTTCAAGAAGAATGGCAAGCAAGTTGCCACTCCCATGAAGAAGCCCAAAGATAGACCCAAGCCTGAAACTGAGTGCTTCTACTGCAAAGGAAATGGTCACTGGAAGTGGAACTGGCTTAGATACTTGGCGGATAAGAAGGATGGCAAAGTGAACAAAGGTATATTTGATATACATGTTATTGATGTGTACTTTACTAGTGTTTATAGCAACTCATGAGTGTTTTATACTGGTTCAGTTGCTAAGAGTAGTAACTCGAAATGGGAGTTGAAAAATAAACAGAGACTAGTTAAGGGCGAGGTGATGATGAGAGTTGGAAGTGATTCCAAGGTTGATAAGATCACCATCGCACACTCCCTTTACCTTCCGGATTAGTGTTGAACCTAAAATAAATGTTAATTGGTGTTTGCGTTGAGCATAAATATGATTGGATCATGTTTATTGCAATACGGTTATTCATTTAAGTCAAAGAATAATTGTTGTTCTATTTACATGAATAAAACCTTCTATGGTCATACACTCAATATAAATGGTTTATTGAATCTCGATCATAGTAATACACATATTCATAATATTGAAGCCAAAAGATGCAAAGTTAATAATGATAGTGCAAATTATATGTGGCACTGCCGTTTAGGTCATATTGGTGTAAAGCGCATGAAGAAACTCCATGCTGATGGACGTTTGGAATCACTTGATTATGAATCACTTGATGCTTGCGAACCATGCCTCATGGGCAAGATGACTAAGACTCTGATCTCATGCGATCCGATAAGTGTTGAGGCTCGCGGCGGGTATCGTAATTTTCTGACCTTCACAGATGATTTGAGCAGATATGGGTATATCTACTTAATGAAACATAAGTCTGAAACATTTGAAAAGTTCAAAGAATTTCAGAGTGACATGGAAAATCATCGTAACAAGAAAATAAAGTTTCTACGATCTGATCGCGGAGGAGAATATTTGAGTTACGAGTTTGGTCTTAATTTGAAACAATGTGGAATAGTTTTGCAACTCACGCCACCTGGAACACCACAGCATAATGGTGTGTCCGAACGTTGTAATCGTACTTTATTGGATAAGGTGCGATCTATGATGTCTCTTACCGATTTACCACTATCGTTTTGGGGTTATGCATTAGAGACAGCTGCATTCACGTTAAATAGGGCACCATCTAAATCCGTTGAGATGACACCGTATGAACTATGGTTTGGCAAGAAACCAAAGCTTTTGTTTCTAAAAGTTTGGGGTTGCGATGCTTATGTGAAAAAGTTTCAAACTGATAAGATTGAACCTAAATCAGAGTAGTGCGTCTTCATAGGATACCCAAAATAAACTATTGGGTACACCTTCTATCACAGATCCAAAGGCAAGATATTTTGTTGCTAAGAATGGATCCTTTCTAGAGAAGGAGTTTCTCTCAAAATAAGTGAGTGGGAGGAAAGTGGAAATAGATGAGGTAATTGTACCTTCTCCCGAATTGAGTTCATCATAGAAATCAGTTCGAGTGATTCCTACACCAATTAGTGAGGAAGCTAATGATGATGATCATGAAACTTCAGATCAAGTTACTACCAAACCTCGTAGGTCAACCAGAGTACGGTCCGCACCAGAGTGGTACGGTAATCCTGTTCTGGAAGTCATGTTACTAGACCATGACGAACCTACGAACTATGAGGAAGCGATGATGAGCCCAGATTCCGCAAAATGGCTTGAGGCCATGAAATCTGAGATGGGATCCATGTATGAGAACAAAGTATGGACTTTGATTGACTTGCCCGATGATCGGCGAGTCATTGAGAACAAATGGATCTTCAAGAGGAAGACGGACACTTATAGTAGTGTTACTATCTACAAAGCTCGAATTGTCGCAAAAATGTTTTTGACAAGTTCAAGGTATTGACTACGATGAGATTTTCTCACTCGTATCGATGCTTAAAAATCTGTCCGAATCATGTTAGCAGTTGCCGCATTTTATGAAATCTGGCAAATGGATGTCAAAATTGCATTCCTTAATGGATTTCTTAAAGAAGAGTTGTATATGATGCAACCAGAAGGTTTTGTCGAACCTAAAGGTGCTAACAAAGTGAGCAAGCTCCAGCGATCTATCTATGGACTGGTGCAAGCATCTCGGAGTTGGAATATATGCTTTGATAAAGTGATCAAAGCATATGGTTTTATACAGACTTGCGGTGAAGCCTGTATTTACAATAAAGTGAGTGGGAGAACTACCGCATTTCTGATAAGTATATGTGAATGACATATTGTTGATCAGAAATAATGTAGAATTTTCTAGAAAGCATAAAGGAATGTTTGAAAGGAGTTTTTCAAGGAAACACCTCGGTGAAGCTACTTACATATTGAGCATCAAGATCTATAGAGATAGATCAAGACGCTTGATATATTTTCAATGAGTACATACATTGACAAGATTTTGAAGTAGTTCAAAATGGAACAGTCAAAGAAGGAGTTCTTGCCTGTGTTGCAAGGTGTGAAGTCGAGTAAAGACTCAGAACCCGACCACAACAGAAAATAGAAAGAGAATGAAAAGTCATTCCCTATGCATCATAGGTTCTACAAAGTATGCTATGCTATGTACCAGACCTATTGTGTACCTCACCATAAGTTTGGCAAGAGGTTACAATAGTGATCCAGGAGTGGATCACTGGACAGCGGTAAAAAATATCCTTAGTGGAATAAGCAAATGTTTCTCGGTTATGGAGGTGACAAAGAGTTCATCGTAAAGAGTTACGTTGAAGCAAGCTTTGACACCGATATGGATGACTCTAAGTCTCGATCTAGATACATATTGAAGTGGGAGCAATTAGCTAGAGTATCTCCGTGCAAAGCATTGTAGACATAGAAAATTTGCAAAATACATATGGCTCTGAATGTGGCAGACCCGTTGACTAAATTTCTCTCACAAGCAAAACATGATCACTCTTTGGGTCTAAATCACATAGCGATGTGAACTAGATTATGGACTCTCGTAAATCCTTTGGGTGTTAGTCACATGGAGATGTGAACTAATCACATAAAGATGTGAACTATTGGTGTTAAATCACATGACGATGTGAACTAGATTATTGACTCTAGTGCAAGTGGGAGACTGAAGGAAATATGCCCTAGAGGCAATAATAAAGTTGTTATTTATATTTCCTTATATCATGATAAATGTTTATTATTCATGCTAGAATTGTATTAACCAGAAACTTAGTACATGTGTGAATACATAGACAAAAGAGTGTCCCTAGTATGCCTCTACTTGACTAGCTCATTAATCAAAGATGGTTAAGTTTGCTAGCCATGGATATGTGTTGTCATTTGATGAATGGGATCACATCATTAGAGAATTATGTGATGGACAAGACCCATCCATTAGCTTAGCATAATGATCATTCAGTTTTATTGCTACTGCTTTCTTCATGACTTATACATGTTCCTCTGACTATGAGATTATGCAACTCCCGAATACCGGAGGAACACCATGTGTGCTATCAAACTTCATAATGTAACTGGGTGATTATAAATATGTTCTACAGGTGTCTCCAATGGTGTTTGTTGAGTTGGCATAGATCGAGATTAGGATTTGTCACTCCGTCTATCGAAGAGGTATCTCTGGGCCCTCTCGGTAATGTACATCACTCTGAGCCTTGCAAGCAATGTGACTAATGAGTTAGTTGCGGGATGATGCATTACGGAACGAGTAAAGAGACTTGCTGGTAACGAGATTGAACTAGGTATGATGATACCGACGATCAAATCTCAGGCAAGTAACATATCGATGACAGAGGGAACAACATATGTAGTTATGCGGTTTGACCATAAAGATCTTCGTAGAATATGTAGGAGCCAATATGAGCATACAGGTTCCGCTATTGGTTATTGACCGGAGATGTGTCTCGGTCATGTATACATAGTTCTCAAACCCGCAGGGTCCGCATGTTGAACGTTTGATGATGATTTGTATTATGAGCCCTCTTGATGGAGGTAAAACCCTACGTCATGCTCTTGTTTATATTGATGGAGTATCAAGTACAGAGTCGATCTACCTCGAGATCATATGTTGTGGTCTAAACCCTAGGGGTATGATGATTGATGTCGTAACGATCTAGCCTGGCCCTGGCTTATATAATGTACCAGAGGCCTAGGATAACAAGAGTCCTAGTCGAATACGTTGGTGGAGAGGAGCCCTTGTCTTGATCATCAAGTCTTGTGGAATATTCCTTGAATGCGGCAAGGGCTGCCCGAAGTGGCCCATGAGTAAACTGCCATGGGGGTCCTCGGCCCAATCCAGCTGGTCGGGAGACGACGTGGTGAGTACCCCCTATTCTAGGACACCGTCAGTAGCCCCCTGAACCGGTCTTCAAGTTGGGGACACTGCTCGATTCTTCCGAACTGTTCTTCATCTTCGGTCGTCGGTCTTGAAAACTGGTTCAACAAATCTTCTTATCTTCGATCTTGAGGATCGCCGAAATAAATCCGAAGAGTTTACACATTGGGTACCCGAGGAGCCCCTTTAAGTTATCGTCCTTTATCAATGCCTTGTTATTTTTACACCCACCTCGGGTTTGAAGTGTTTCCCGTGCGGTGGTGTCCTCTCGCGTCCGAGCTCCAACGCCGGACTGCATTCGAGGTATCCTTTGCAGCCGACCACCAACGCAAGACCGCTTCCGAGCTCCAACGCCGGAATGTATCCGAGGTGTCATAGATTACTGGTACCTCTTGAGCACTGCGTTGGTTTTCCCTTGAAGAGGAAAGGGTGATGCAGCAAAGTAGCGTAAGTATTTCCCTTAGTTTTTGAGAACCAAGGTATCAATCTAGTAGGAGGCCACGCACGAGTCCCTCGCACCTACACAAACAAATAAAATCCTCGCAACCAACACAATAAAGGGATTGTCAATCCCTTCACGGTCACTTACGAAAGTGAGATCTGATAGATACGATAAGATAATATTTTTGGTATTTTTATGATAAAGATGCAAAGTAAAGAAAGCAAAATAAACGGAAAAGGAAATACCTTGTTGACGGAAGATTAATATGATGGAGAATAGACCCGAGGGCCATAGGTTTCACTAGTGGCTTCTCTCGAGAGCATAAGTATTACGGTGGGTAAACAAATTACTGTTGAGCAATTAACATAATTGAGCATAGTTATGATAATATCTAGGTATGATCATGTATATAGGCATCACGTCTGAGACAAGTAGACCGACTCCTGCCTGCATCTACTACTATTACTCCACACATCGATCGCTATCCAGCATGCATCTAGAGTATTAAGTTCAAAAGAACATAGTAACGCTTTAAGAAAGATGGCATGATGTAGAGGGATAAACTCATGCAATATGAAATAAACCCCATCTTGTTATCCTCGATGGCAACAATACAATACGTGCCTTGCTGCCCCTACTGTCACTGTGAAAGGACACCGCAAGATTGAACCCAAAGCTAAGCACTTCTCCCATTGCAAGAAAGATCAATCTAGTAGGCCAAACCAAACTGATAATTCGAAGAGACTTGCAAAGATAACCAATCATACATAAAAGAATTCAGAGAAGATTCAAATATTGTTCATAGATAAACTTGATCATAAACCCACAATTCATCAGTCTCAACAAACACACCGCAAAAGAAGATTACATCGAATAGATCTCCACAAGAGAGGGGGATAACTTTGTATTGAGATCCAAAAAGAGAGAAGAAGCCATCTAGCTAATAATTATGGACCCGAAGGTCTGAAGTAAACTACTCACACTTCATCGGAGAGGCTATGGTGTTGATGTAGAAGCCCTCCGTGATCGAGGCCCCCTCCGGCGGAGCTCCGGAAAAGGCCCCAAGATGGGATCTCACGGGTACAGAAAGTTACGGTGGTAGAATTAGTGTTTTGGCTCCGTCTCTGGTAGTTTGGGGGTACGTAGGTATATATAGGAGGAAGAAGTACGTCAGTGGAGCAACGTGGGCCCCACGAGGGTGGAGGGTGCGCCTGGGAGGGTAGGCGCGTCCCTCTACCTCGTTCCCTCCTGGTTGCTTTCTTGACGTAGGGTCCAAGTCCTCTGGATCATGTTCGTTCCGAAAATCACGTTCCCGAAGGTTTCATTCCGTTTGGACTCCGTTTGATATTCTTTTTCTGCGAAACTCTAAAATAGGCAAAAAATAGCAATTCTGGGCTGGGCCTCCGGTTAATAGGTTAGTCCCAAAAATAATATAAAAGTGTATAATAAAGCCCAATAATGTCCAAAACAGGATATAATATAGCATGGAACAATCAAAAAGTATAGATACGTTGGAGACGTATCAAGCATCCCCATGCTTAATTCATGCTCGTCCTCGAGTAGGTAAATGATAAAAACAGAATTTTTGATGTGGAATGCTACTTGGCATAATTTCAATGTAATTCTCTTAATTGTGGTATGAATATTCAGATCTGAAAGATTCAAGACAACAGTTCAATATTGACATACAAATAATAATACTTCAAGCATACTAACTAAGCAATTATGTCTCTTCAAAATAACATGGCCAAAGAAAGTTATCCCTACAAAATCATATAGTTTGGCTATGCTCCATCTTCACCACACAAAGTATTTAAATCATGCACAACCCCGATGACAAGCCAAGCAATTGTTTCATACTTTTGGTGTTCTCAAACTGTTTCAATCTTCACGCAATACATGAGCGTGAGCCATGGACATAGTACTATATGTGGAATAGAATGGTGGTTATGGAGAAGACAAAAAGGGAGAAGATAGTCTCACATCAACTAGGCGTATCAACGGGATATGGAGATGCCCATTAATAGATATCAATGTGAGTGAGTAGGGATTTCCATGCAACGGATGCACTAGAGCTATAAGTATATGAAAGCTCAACAAAAATAACTAAGTGGGTGTGCATCCAACTCACTTGCTCCTGAAGACCTATGGCATTTTGAGGAAGCCCATTATTGGAATATACAAGCCAAGTTCTATAATGAAAAATTCCCACTAGTATATGAAAGTGATAACATAGGAGACTCTCTATCGTGAAGATCATGGTGCTATTTTGAAGCACGAGTGTGGAAAAAGGATAGTAGTATTGTCCCTTATATATATATATATATATATATATTTTGGGCCTTTTTTTCATTTGGACTTTTTTGGGGGACAATACTCTATGAATGATGATCATCACACTTCTATTTATTTACAATTCAATGATTACAACTCGATACTAGAACAAAGTATGACTCTATATGAATGCCTCCGGCGGTATACCGGGATAGCAATGATGCATGAGTGACTTGTACAAAAGAATTATGAATGGTGGCTTTGCCACAACTAAAATGTCAACTACATGATCATGCAAAGCAATATGACAATGATGGAGCGTGTCATTGTAAATGGAACGGTGGAAAGTTGCATGGCAATATATCTCTGAATGGCTATACAAATGCCATGATAGGTAGGTATGGTGGCTGTTTTGAGGAAGGTATATGGTGGGTGTATGATACCGGCGAAAGGTGTGCGGTATTAAAGAGGCTAGCAATGGTGGAAGGGTGAGAGTGCGTATAATCCATGGACTCAACATTAGTCATAAAGAACTCACATACTTATTGCAAAAATCTATTAGTTATCGAAGCAAAGTACTACACGCATGCTCCTAGGGGGATATATTGGTAGGAAAAGACCATCGCTCGTCCCCGACCGTCACTCATAAGGAAGACAATCAATAAATAATTCATGCTCCAACTTCTTCACATAATGGTTCACCATACGTGCATGCTATGGGAATCACAAACTTCAACACAAGCATTTCTAAAATTCACAACTACTCAACTAGCACGACTCTAATATCACCATCTCCATATCTCAAAACAATTATCAAGTATCAAACTTCTCATAGTATTCAACACACTCATAAGAAAAAAAATCTTGAATGCCTAACATAATTAAAGCAATTAACCACACTGTTTTGTAGGACTCTCAAAATAATCTAAGTGGAGCATGATAGAACAATAGTTTCTATAAAACAAATCCACCACCGTGCCCTAAAAGATATAAGTGAAGCACTAGAGCAAAAACTATATAACTCAAAAGATATAAGTGAAGCACATAGAGTATTCTAACAATTTCTGAATCATGTGTGTCTCTCTAAAAAGGTGTGTAAAGCAAGGATGATTGTGGAAAACTAACAAATAAAGACTCAAATAATACAAGACGCTCCAAGCAAAACACATATCATGTGGTAAATAAAAATATAGCTCCAAGTAAAGTTACCGATGGAAGTAGACAAAAGAGGGGATGCCTTCCGGGGCATCCCCAAGCTTGGGCTTTTAGGTGTCCTTATATTATCTTGGGGTGCCAAGGGCATACCCAAGCTTAGGCTCTTTCCACTCCTTGTTCCATAATCCATCAAATCTTTCACCCAAAACTTGAAGACTTCACAACACAAAACTTAAAGTAGAAAATCTCGTGAGCTCCGTTAGCGAAAGAAAAAAACACCACTTCAAGGTACTGTAATGAACTCATTCTTTATTTATATTGGTGTTAAACCTACTGTATTCCAACTTCTCTATAGTTTATAAACTATTTTACTAGCCATAGATTCATCAAAATAAGCAAACAACACACGAAAAACAGAATCTGTCAAAAACAGAACAGACTGTAGTAGTCTGTAGCTAACGCAAGTTCTGGAACCCCAAAAATTCCAAAATAAATTTCTGGACGTGAGGAATTTATCTATTAATCATCTGCAAAAATAATTAACTAAATAGAACTTTCCAAATAAAAATGGCAGCAATTCTCGTGAGCGCTAAAGTTTCTGTTTTTACAGCAAGATTAAAAAGACTTTCCCCAAGTCTTCCCAACTGTTCCACTTGGCACAAACACTAATTAGACACAAAAAACACAACCAAAAAAGAGTCTAGATAAATTATTTATTACTAAACAGTAGAAAAAAGCAAGGAATAAAAATAAAATTGGGTTGCCACCCAACAAGCGCTATCGTTTAACGCCCCTAGCTAGGCATAATATTTCAATGATGCTCACATGAAAGACAAGAATTGACGCACAAAGAGAGCATCATAGAACATATGACAACCACATCTAAGTCTAACATACTTCCTATGCATAGGCATATTATAGGCAAACAAATTATCAAGGAAAGCAAAAACTAGCATATGCAAGAAAGCGGAAAGAAACAATAGCAATCTCAACATAATGAGAGTTAATCTAGTAACATGAAAATTTCTAAAAAAATACTTTCCTCTCTCATAATAATTACATGTAGGATTATAAGCAAATTCAACAATATAGCTATCACAAAACATATTCTTAACAAGATCCACATGTATGCAAAGTTGACACTCTTCCAAAATAGTGGGATTAACATTAACTAAAGTCATGACCTCTCCAAACCCACTTTTATCAAAAACTTCATAAGATTGAACATTTTTCAAATATGTGAGATCTAAAGTTGACACTCTTCCAAACCCACTTTCAATAATATTGCAAACACTATTATCAATCTCATATTCATCATGGGGCTTAAATAAATTTTCAAGATCAAAAGAAGAATCACCCCAATCATGATCATTGCAACAAATAGTAGTCATAGCAAAACTAGCATCCCCAAGCTTAGGGTTTTGCATATCATTAACACAATTGACATTAAGAGAATTTATAATAACATCATTGCAATCATGCTTTTCATCAAAGGAACTATTAAATATGGGTGCAATAGCAACGATCTCATGTTTAACATAAGGAACTATAGCAAATTCATCTTCATAAATATTGGCATCATGGCCACAAGAATATCAAGCATCATGTTCATCAAGGGATATTTCAATCAAATCATAGGAATCATAATTATCTATAGATTCATGCATATCATTATTTTCACCCGAAGCAACAGTCATTCTTTCAATAAATTCTTTGACATAGACATTATGAGCATAGTTTTCATAGCAATATTTAAGTATGTCAAAATTTTCAAATTCGTAGAGAGTAATATCATATTTTTTATCAAAGAAGCAACTTCATAAGCACCCTTAAAAGAAACAAATTCTTCAATTCGTTCGATATCGTAGTAACTATAAACACCCTTTGCATAAGAAGATAAGATTTCAATATCATTAAACTCACATAGGTAGGGGAGGTGTTTTTTAGGGTTCTTAGAGCAACAAGTAAAATCACAAATTTCACAAAGATTCCAAGCATAACACAGTAATCTGTTTATTTGATTCCATAAGAGTCTCCCTTTTTCAGACAAACGGTGACGCACAAAATGAGCATGCTCATCTACAGATTTCCCATCAACTAGGCTAGTTGGGGTATCAGCGCAAGCGCATAAGGATGGAAGATGATCTAAGTAGAACACTTTCAGTGGATCCATATCAATAGATTTTTAGCAAGCAAAGACGCAAGGAAATAGAAGGCACATGGAAACACAAACAAGGATACATACGGGAAGAAAGCAAACAAAAGAAGAGGCAAATAGGGAAAGAGAAGGAGGACGGAGAGAGAGGGCAAATAAAACGGCAAGGGTGAAGTGGGGGAGAGGAAAATGGCAAATAATGTAATGCGGGAGATAAGGGTTTGTGATGGGTACTTGGTATGTTGACTTTTGCGTAGACTCCCCGGCAACGGCGCGAGAAATCCTTCTTGCTACCTCTTGAGCACTGCGTTGGTTTTCCCTTGAAGAGGAAAGGGTGATGTAGCAAAGTAGCGTAAGTATTTCCCTCAGTTTTTGAGAACCAAGGTATCAATCCAGTAGGAGGCCACGCACGAGTCCCTCGCACCTACACAAACAAAAACAATTCTCGCAACCAACACAATAAAGGGGTTGTCAATCCCTTCACGGTCACTTACGAAAGTGAGATTTGATAGATATGATAAGATAATATTTTTGGTATTTTTATGATAAAGATGCAATGTAAAGAAAGCAAATAAACGGAAAAGGAAATAGCTTGTTGACGGAAGATTAATATGATGGAGAATAGACCCAGGGGCCATAGGTTTCACTGGTGGCTTCTCTCGAGAGCATAAGTATTACGGTGGGTAAACAAATTACTGTTGAGAAATTGACAGAATTGAGCATAGTTATGAGAATATCTAGGTATGATCATGTATATAGGTATCACGTCCGAGACAAGTAGACCGACTCCTTCCTGCATCTACTACTATTACTCCACACATCGACCGCTATCCAGCATGCATCTAGAGTATTAAGTTCAAAAGAACAGAGTAACGCTTTAAGCAAGATGACATGATGTAGAGGGATAAACTCATGCAATATGAAATAAACCCCATCTTGTTATCCTCGATGGCAACAATACAATATGTGCCTTGCTGCCCCTACTGTCACTGGGAAAGGACACCGCAAGATTGAACCCAAAGCTAAGCACTTCTCCCATTGCAAGAAAGATCAATCTAGTAGGCCAAACCAAACTGATAATTCGAAGAGATTTGCAAAGATAACCAATCATACATAAAAGAATTCAGAGAAGATTCAAATATTGTTCATAGATAAACTTGATCATAAACCCACAATTCATCGGTCTCAACAAACACACCGCAAAAGAAGATTACATTGAATAGATCTCCACAAGAGAGGGGGAGAACTTTGTATTGAGATCCAAAAAGAGAGAAGAAGCCATCTAGCTAATAACTATGGAACCGAAGGTCTGAAGTAAACTACTCACACTTCATCGGAGAGGCTATGGTGTTGATGTAGAAGCCCTCCGTGATCGAGGCCCCCTCCGGCGGAGCTCCGAAAAAGGCCCCAAGATGGGATCTCACGGGTACAGAAAGTTACGGTGGTGGAATTAGGGTTTTGGCTCCGTCTCTGGTAGTTTGGGGGTACGTAGGTATATATAGGAGGGAGAAGTACATCGGTGGAGCAACATGGGCCCTATGAGAGTGGAGGGCGCGCCTGGGGAGGGTAGGCGTGCCCCCCTACCTCGTGCCCTCCTGGTTGCTTTCTTGACATAGGGTCCAAGTCCTCTGGTTCATGTTCGTTCCGAAAATCACGTTCCCGACGGTTTCATTCCGCTTGGACTCCATTTGATATTCTTTTTCTGCGAAACTCTAAAATAGGCAAAAAACAACAATTCTGGGCTGGGCCTCAGGTTAATAGGTTAGTCCCAAAAATAATATAAAAGTGCATAATAAAGCCCAATAATGTCCAAAACAGGATATAATATAGCATGGAACAATAAAAAATTATAGATACATTGGAGACATATCAATTACCTTGGTCTTGAAAAAGTTAAAAGGGTTCAAACGAGATTAATGCCGGAGATGCCCTCTATGGAGCCACCCACTTGCAACTGAGCTTTATGCCGAACTGCTTCCGAGATATCTTTTGCGTTCGAGCACCAACATCGGACTGTATCCGAGGTGGTGCACCACCCCGACCATGGGCTGATTGTTATGAATTTGATTCCTAATTGTGTAATGTATTCTCTGCCGATATGTATAGCTAGTAGCCCTCAAGGTGCGTGCTGGCATAATATCCGGGATGCACCTGAAGAATAAAATCAAACCGCTGACCCTAGTAGCCCCTGAGACTTAGGTCAATTCGTAAAATTAGCCTGAGGATCAATTCCCAGCTCGGCACCATACTTAGAAATAGAAACGCGGTGTAATATATTAGAGGAAATAGTGATCGGCGAACGGGCCCTTGAGAGAGGGTTTTGATAAGTCGCCGTAATATATTAGCTTGATGCTGGACAAGTCCCAGATGGTACCTATTGTTGTCCGAAGACGCGTTTGCGCATAGTCCGGTCCAGCCGAACACTGAGCACTTTGAATTTTCTGCATTGAATGGGCAATGCAGTAGCCCCCAAGACACTGGTCGGGTGGCAACACCAGATCAGGGGATCGATGTGCCCCTTTAATATTAGTGAATGATAAGCCCGAAGCCCATTAGCCCCCGAGCCTTAATACGGGCATGGGTGGACGAATTAAGGATCGATATCCAGAGCAAAATCACAAATTATGTGTAATGATTATATGTATCCAAGTACTTTACATCATTAATGCTCGGATCCGCACTATACAAACTTTGTTGACCGACCATCGGCTTCAACCTCCTCAGCCAGAAGCCGGGGAGTGTTTCTCCTACTTTATAAAGCCGTTATAAGGGCAAAGATTTATGGAAAACAAGGCAATCCGGCCATATGGTTTTATAAACAAAGGTACATAGAGAGATATGAAACATCTTCCAAAGAAAATAATCCTGCTATCGATTCCTTTCTTTGGGTTGTCATGCTGATCATGATCATGAAACCTCACCTCCAATCAATCTGAGAGGAAAATATTAAGGATTTAGTTTGGGGAAAGTTCCCAAACTTTGTGGTATTAATGAACCAAAATTTTCACTTTCGTCATTGCCGACCAATTATATCATTTAAGATCACTAGCTTTCGGCTTCACCCAGTCTGAGGTACTAACTCGGATGACCCGGTAGTAACAATCACAAAGGTGCTCCCTTTACCTCCTAGCCAGACAATCGGGAACGTAGGGGTAAGCACAGGAGCCAGGCAACCCAGCTTGCCACAATCTTAAGTCAAAGTGATGCATATTTATGGCTTTATAACGATGATTACGGAAGGCAACCCTCGTATATTAAATACGAACGTTGATGATATATTTACTTTGACTCTGTTGTGACCGTTTATCAGTTGAAAGTGGCCTATCGTCGGCTTCCACCCCCTTGTAGATGCTACGCAGGGTGTTTGCGCAATAACAAAACAACCCTTAGCCGATGTCTCGGTGCCCCGAAGGTGGTTGTGTTAGCAGAAACGAGGCAATCAGATATGCGGGCTTTATAACTTTCACCTAGTCATAGGAGCTTTAAGTTGGGAGGCCAGTAACTAGCCCCCAGTTAGTGTTCGGCGACAGTCGAGGTCAAGCCGTAAACACTTCGGCAAATGTTATGAACACCGTCGTTTTACACGGGGTGACCTCTATCGATCTTATAGTTTAATACAGTCATCGGATCGCTGACCAGTTTACACTTATTGTGACAATCAGTTTTCGGCTTTCTCCACTGAGGCGCTTAACCATGCTAGTTGGAAGCACAATCGTAGTGGTTCTCCCTTTGCACACCTAGTCGAACAAAGCGAAACATAGGAGGAAAGCACAGGAGCCGGGCAACCCAACTATTGACCGAAGACACAATTCGAAACCGATGCATATATAGCAATATCCAAAAATGTTTTTGCCGAATCTCTAAAGGTGTCTAGCGTTGCACTGCGAGACTTATGCTGGAAACACACAAATAGTTTAAAAGTGCCATAGGCTTGGAAAACCAAAAAACGTTAGTAAAAACTTACGTCCGAACTAGATCAAGTGTTCGGTGCCAATCCGAAAATTGGCCTTTAAAAAAATGTGCTTCTGTCGTGCTTTAACATGACACGTCCTATCTCAAGACTTCAAGCGGGTCAGCCTACAGCTTCAACCTCCTATCTCGAAGGCGGAGCACTTCTCGTTAGGCCAGTTTAGCAAACTAAACTCTAGCGGCTTTGATAGAGAAATTAGGCTCCTCGGCTATTGACCACACACTTGCGTCGAAAAAATGAGTGATAGAAAAAGACTTTGCAACGACTAAGAAGAAGAACACTTATTATAAAATAGCTCACATAAATTTAAGAGCCCCCAAGTGATTTGGGTAAAAGAACTTTATGTATAATGATTGTATGTACCGAAGTACTTATATCATATTTGTGTTCACCCGAACTTTAAACGCGTCTTAACCGACCGTCGGCTTCTCCCTCTTCGGTCAAGGGCTGAAAAGTGTTATGTACTCCATCTGTCGAGAATATCGACGGTCTTTCTGATAACCAGGCAATCAGGCCATAAGGCTGTAACAGACAAAGCACGCTCAAGGAACTTATGCTATATTACTGATGAAGTGTAAGAAGCATCTTCGAAGAAAATAGTACCCTCACCGATACCTTTCTTCGGTTGCTCATTGTTACTATGAGACTTGTGCAATAGATTTTTTGTACTCACGAGTTCCGTTGTGTGCCGACCATGATTGAAAACAATAAGAGCACTAGTTTTCAGCTTCACCCAGTCTGAGGTCCGAGCTCGGATGACCCGATCGTGACAATCGCATAGGTGCTCCCTTTACTCCCTAGCCGAACAATCGGGAACGTAGGGGTAAACACAGTAGCAAGGCAACCCAGCTTGCGGAACACTTAAGTCAACATGGTGCATATTGTGGCATAATACACGAACAAGGAACGAAGCCATACAAGTATAATCATATGCAAGAGGAAAGGCTTCATAAAGGAAGCCCCCAAGTAAACGGGGTATTTGCATTTGTGTGTCACAAACAAAGTTTTGACAAGGAAGTTTTTCACAAACAACTCTTTGCCAAAAAAAGTATAATGCTTGGTCGAACCGAACAAAATTTAAAACGGATTGTTTTTTAGCATGAAAGCGACTTAGCTGGTTAATGTGCTCGATGTTGATGACGCAGGCCGGGATTGCGGCGGGACGAGGTCCCAGCCCCTGAGCCGGTCCCGAGATGGCCGAGCGAGGAGTTCGGCATTTCGAAGAGGTGACATAGCATGGTCGATGTGGCGAGGCGAAACCCCCAGTCCGACCGAGACGTGATGATGGCGTCGGCACGCCAAGGTGAACGCGTGACGCAGCCGAAGTCGATCATCTACACACATAAAATAGTGTGGTCCAAAAAGAATAATATAAATATATATATATAATCCTTGCATAGTTGCTTTTCACAAAAACAATTTATTTAAAGAGATGTGGCCTGGCACCGAAGTCAATGTTGATGCAGGGCGTCGGCGTGACGCGGTGAAGGCGTGGCAAAGCCTGAATTCGCAGGCCGGTCCAAGTTCCGGATTCGGCATTCACCGAATTGTATATGGAAACAGACCGATCCACCACGCGACCGTCGTTAATGCGGCCACCATTTGACAGACCTATGTATAGATAATGGAACAAACCGGAGTAATAATTTCTTAGAAAAGATAAACGAAGCAAGAAAAAGTTACTAGGATTAATAGCACCTGGTTTATCTGTTGTAGCAACATGAAGAAAGATTACTTCCAAAATTGGAACTAGATCCGCACACCCATTGCCTAATGGGCGATGAAGTGACGGCATGGCGATGCTAACAAAGGTTGGCTCGCCGAGGCAAAGCCCCCGGTCCAGCTAACGTGACGAAGCTGGTCGACTGGTGATGCGAAGTCTCCGGAGTAGGCTGATGAAGAGATGGCGAAGCCCCCGGTCTAGTCCAAGGTAACAGAGCGGGTTGGTAAGGAGACATTGCAGCTGCCATGTCAGCCGAGGTAATTCGGCGTGATGGACATCAGTTTGAAGGAGCAACAGTGCGGCCATGCCAACGCTGGTCATAACTTGTGACGCAGTCAAAGCCGGATTGATGAAGTGACCGAGCGGCGATGTCGGCGCGCCTAACCATGCAATCCGTAGTGCGATGGTGTTGGTGGTAATTTAGTATTCGTGATGCCGAACTCTTGTTTGGCTTGCCGAGCTGATGATCCGATAAGGTTGGGCTCGGCTCAATGAAGCGACGATCTGTCTAGTGCAGGTCGGCGGACGTGGAGTAAAGGCTGATTTAATACCGGCGTGACGGTGAAGATTACCTCCGAAATGGAGAAAAAAAATTTAAGCATGTGTTCATAAACAAAACACAATACCCAACATAGAGATTCTTCCAAAAAGGTTGTCCAATATCTCGTTCATGAAGAAAGATGAACTCGGGTCGGATTCGTATTTGCGCAGAAAATAGATCCAAAAAGTGATGCACTAATCGGAAGGTTCCCGGAGTTTGGACGGTCGGATCGAACTGAAATTGTGAGAGGTGATAGATATAGGAATTCCGCAGCCGATCAACGGTTGGATCTTGTTGGGGATATTACTACTGGACGTAAACCGGCCAGTAGTAGCCGGATTAACTTTATGAAGAGTAGAATCCCATGAAGATGTGGAGATGATGGCGCCTTACGAAGGCCCAAAGCCCAGCAGAGAGTTAAGGCCTGTAGATGTAAACTGGCTTAATCATGTAACTTGCTTTGTAAGATAGGAAGTGTAGAGACCGAACCGGAAACGTTTATGATCCGGCTTCGGGACTCTGTAAACCGACGGGCGCCACCCATGTATATAAGGGGACGACCTGGCAGTGGTTCAAGGGACAACAATTTGAGAGCCAGAAAAAGTGGATTCGCTCCCTGGCCTTCAAAACCCAAGCAATACCAATCACAACTAGATGTAGGCTTTTACCTTCATCGAAGGGGCCGAACTAGTATAAACTTCCCGTGTCCCCTTGTCCGGTTTAACCCCTTTAAGCTAACCCGTTGCGATGGCTCCACGACTAAGTCCTTTCACAAGGACATCTGTCGTGACAAACCCATGACAGTTGGCGCCCACTGTGGGGCTATCGCACGATGGTTTCGAGTTCTTGAAGGGCAGCTTTGATGGACTCAAGGGATACGTTGTGGGCCGGATGATGAAGAGTCGTCGCGGCAAGCTCTACATCGACAACGCTGGATGGGGTCCCGAGGCCGATTCAATTGAATATGGGTACTGGGTCCCCTTTGGTAGGATTCACGTTTTCATCGGCAAGATTGGCGAACCAGCCCTTGAGTCGGACATCTGCACCGACATCATTGAAACGGCTCAGCGTACAAGTTCGTCGCCGGTTCAGCCTGGGCTGAAGCACGTCTTTGTAGGTGCTATCCATGGAGCAGAATACGAGGACGGACCGGCATCCGATGGAGAAACTGTTGTCTGTTCCGATGACGAGTCTTCCAGAGAGACCGAGTCGCTCTATCAGTTGCAGGATGGCCGGATTGGCGGGGGATCCGAGCGCAACAGTATTCCGGATCCCCCTGATCTGCCAAACCGGGCTGCTATCTTCATGGCCGGCACACAGTCGGCGCCTCATTCATCAGCTGCCGCAGCAATACTATCCGGTTCAACAACAGCTACACCGACGGGGGCAGGAAGCTCTGCGCCACCTCCGGCTCAGGTCCTGTCTGATTTGTTCGATGCTTTGGCGACGCTGATGGCCGCAGAGGTGGATGCAGCAGCCCGGGAGCAACACAACACGGAGATTGCAAAAGTAAAGGATCAGATAGCACAGGCTAGAGCGGACCTAGCGGCGGAAAACGCTAGGATGGCTACAGAGCGGGCTGAGTTGGAGGCTCAAGCCTACCGGATTAGGCTGGTCAGAGCGCTTCTGAAGAAGTCATGAGAAGAAGGTACCGATCGCATCTCCCGTCGGGTTATGAACCACGAAATCTTTTCAATACGCCAGGAGCAGGTACCAGTAACCAGCCAATACTGAACCGGACGGAGGCACCAGGAACGGGAGCACCGGTTCAGCCGCGCACGATGGACCCGCCTCGTCAGAACAACGTTGTGCCACAGTATGTACCAACACCTCCCGGACATTATTCCAACCCGTTGGACAACATTGTGGCCGCCGCTTCACGCTTGGCAACCCTCCCGACCGACGGCGAATCACCAGTGGCAATTGAGGCACGTCGGGCCAGAGATCTCCTTCAAACGGCGCTAAATCAGCAGCAGGCATATTCACACAGTCGTGAGAGGATTCATTCCACTCCCCGTCCAAGCCGGAGCTATAGCAGGCACGTTGAGGATGAACCGGCCGTATCGAGCAGTGCACGTCGCCATAATTCGCCACGAGGACACAACCCTGCAGGAGGAGGAGCTAATGCACAGGATGTAGTGGATCATGGTCGCGCACGTCGGGATGCTGAGTTGGCAGCTCGACACAGAGCTCATCAACCTACTCTGGTTCAGTCCGCCGCTTCAGTCGAAATAGGGATGGTATTCAGCTCCTTAGGGGTGCCATGCCTCACCACCGCTTTACGTAATGTGAGACTGCCCAAGGATTTCAAAGGACCTCGTAAGGTACCCAATTACACCGCTGATTTTCAACCAAAGGCGTGGGTTGAGAGTTACGAGATGGCAATGGAGATGCTAGATGTGGATGAAGTGGTATGTGCTAAATATTTCACCATGATGTTGGAGGGAACAGCTCGTACTTGGTTAAAGAGCTTACCAACTAACTCTGTCGGATCATGGGACGAGTTGAAGCACTGGTTTTTCCAGAACTTCAAAGACACTTGTAAGCAGCCCATGTCAATTGTGGATCTGGCCGCTTGTGTCCAGGAGGAGGGGGAGTCAATGACCCATTGGGTAAAGCGGGTCTCAGCAATTTTGCATTCATCAGATCGTATCAATGCAGATACCGCAGTGCTAACGTTGGAGGGCAATTGCCTTTTTTACCGCTCAAGCAGAAGTTGGGAAGGCTTAAACGACACTGCAATGATATGTCAACGCTTATGGCCGCTTTGGTTAAGTATGCCGATTCAGATACTACCAAGGACCCCGACTCAGAGGAGGACAAACCGGGGAAAGGGAAAAAGAGCGGATCAGCTAAAGGGCAGCAGCATAATCCGGCAGGCCATGGCAACAATGGTAAGCGCAAGGCTGACAACAGTTTGGACTTTGTGGCTAACACCAACGCTCAGGAGAATGGTCAGCGCTGTAAAGGTAAGCAGCCCCAAAGAGGCGGTGGTTCAGGTCCTAATTTGGAGCGCCTGTTAAATCAACCCTGTCCGAAGCATGGGTCCAAAGAGAAGCCAGCATCACATCTTTAGAAGGATTGTTATATCATGCGAGATTTCAAGAACTCCAATATGTTCCAGTATGATAATGGCCCACCCGGCGGTTCTGGAGGTGGTTTCCACGGGCCGGGTTACGGAGGTGGCGGTTCCGGTTTAGGGTTTCAAGGCAACCAAACCGGACACATCAATCAAGGGCACCAAGGCAACCAGGGAGGTTACAACCATTAGGGGAACTAGCAGCAGCAGTCGGATTACCAGAGCAATCCCAAGCAGTTAAATAGCGGGCAATATCATGTCTTCACTACTAGTTTGTGTAAGCGTGATCAGAAGCTTCACAAAAGGGCAGTAAACTCTATTGAACCGACAGTACCTCAGTATTTGCACTGGTCTGAGCAACCCATTTTGTGGAGTAGAGAGGATCACCCGCCCCGGGGTGACAATCCAGGTAACTTGGCCTTGGTGGTGGCCCCTCAAGTTGGGGGGTACAAGTTCACCAAAGTGCTCATGGATGGGGGAAGTAGTATCAATATCTTATATTATGATACATTCCGCCGTATGGGGTTGACAGATAAGAATCTTAAACCGTCAAATACCGTTTTTCATGGTGTGGTGCCTGGTAAATCTGCATATCCAGTGGGTAAGATAGCCTTAGAGGTGGCTTTTGGAGATGACTATTATTCGAGGTCAGAAACATTGACTTTTGAGGTGGTAAAAATCAAAAGCCTGTATCACGCCCTGTTTGGGCGGCCGGCTTATGCTAAGTTCATGGCGAGGCCGTGTTATGTTTATCTACAGCTTAAAATGCCAGGTCATAAGGGGACTATCACAGTAAATGGAAGCAGAAAGATCGCTTTGGAGTGTGAGGAAGGTGATGTGGCTTATGCTGAGTCGGTTTGTGCCACGGAGATATTGAAATTCTATAAGGAGCAAGTTGATCCGGCAGATATGACCTCTTTGAAAAAGCTGACTACATAGCATGATCCGGCGTTGAAGTTCAAATCGGCTATAGATACTAAGATGATTGACTTTATTCCTGGTGACTCATCCAAGCAATTCAGCATCAGCACTAACCTGGATCCCAAATAGGAAAGCGCGCTCATCGAGTTCATCTGTGAGAACCGGGAAATCTTTGCATGGAAACCTTCTGACATGCCAGGTGTACCGAGGGAACTCGCTGAGCACACACTTAACATTGATCCTAAATTTAAACCGATCCGGCAATTTCTCCACCGCTTCAATGAACAAAGGCGTAAGGCTATTGGTGAAGAGGTAGCCCGTTTATTGGCCGCAGGGTTTATCTTGGAGGTCTTTCATCCAGAGTGGTTGGCTAATCCGGTGCCGGTTCTTAAGAAAAATGGCACTTGGCGTATGTGTGTGGATTACACAGATTTAAACAAGGCTTGCCCTGCAGACCCCTTTGCTCTCCCTCGCATTGATCAGATAATTGATGCTATGGCAGGTTGTGACCGTTTGTGTTTTCTGGATGCTTATTCTGGTTATCATCAGATCAAAATGGCGGTTAAGGACCAGGAGAAGACAGCTTTCATAACTCCCTTTGGAGACTTCTGCTATGTCTCCATGCCCTTTGGACTCAAGAGTGCCCAGGCAACTTATCAGCGTTGTGTTCAGAATTGCCTTCATAAGCAGATTGGGCGCAATGTTCATGCATATGTGGATGATATTGTGATAAAGTCCAGAAAGGAGGAAACATTGATAGATGATTTGAGAGAAATCTTTAACAACCTCCGGGTTTACAAGATGATGCTCAATCCGGAGAAGTGTGTCTTTGGTGTCCCGGCAGGCAAGCTCTTGGGTTTTTTGGTGTCAAACAAAGGCATTGAGGCTAATCCGGAAAAAAAATTCAGCGATCACATCTTTGGCTAAACCGGCGTGCATCAATGACGTTCAACGTCTGGCCGGTCGGATTACAGCTTTAAGCCGTTTTATTAGTCGTCTTGGGGAGAAGGCCATCCCTTTATATCAGATGCTCAAGAAAACAGATAACTTTGTCTGGAGCGAGGCAACTGATAAAGCGTTCAAGGATCTGAAGAGGCAGTTAGCTGAACCACCCGTGCTTGCAGCACCGATCGATAAGGAGCCGTTATTGCTATATGTGGCTGCTAATGCCTGAGCTGTTAGCGTGGCTATCATGGTAGAGCGCAAGGAGGTTGGCAAGGAATATCCGGTTCAACGGCCGGTTTATTACATCAGTGAGGTGCTCGTTGAGTCAAAGCAGAGGTATCCACATTGGCAGAAGCTGGTATATGGAGTGTTTATGGCAAGCCGGAAGCTTAAACACTATTTTCAGGGTCATCCCATCACAGTGGTCAGTTCAGCCCCTCTAGGAGATATCATTCAAAACAGAGAAGCAACTAGCCGGATTGCCAAGTGGGCTATCGAGCTTGGACCTCATGGGCTCAAATATATGCCCTGCACAGCAATCAAATCCCAGGCACTCGTGGACTTCATCAATGATTGAGCAGAGTTACAGGCACCAGAAGAGAAACCAGATAATACGTATTGGACTATTCATTTTGATGGATCCAGGCAGTTGGAGGACTCGGGGGCTGGAGTCATACTAACTTCCCCACGAGGTGACAAGTTTTGTTATGTCCTCCGTTTAATGTTCCCTTGTACTAACAATGCAGCTGAATATGAGGCTTTGCTCCACGGTCTTCGGATGGCTAAAGAGATGAACTTAAGCGGGGTTAAGTGCTTCGGTGATTCAGATATGGTGGCTCAACAGGTGTCTGGCACTTGGGATTCTAAAGACCCACTCATGGCTGCATATCGGCGAGAGGTGGATACAGTGGCTGGTCACTTCAAGGGTTATCAGGTGGACCATATAGACAGGCGAAAGAATGAAGCGGCAGATGCTTTAAGTCGTCTTGGTTCTCAGCGTAAACCGGTTCCACCAAATATCTTTCTTGACGTATTGCATAATCCGTCAGTCAAAGTACCAACAGAAGAAGAGTTGGCTATTCCTGATCTAGAGGCTCTATTAGTGGCAGCTCTGCATGTCATACCGGATTGGACAATCCCGTATCTGGCTTACATGAACCGGGGCGAGTTACCAGACGATGAAACGTTGGCTCGAAAGATAATCCGGAAGTCCATGACCATACTTAACGGGGAGTTACATCATTACAGCGTTTCAGGAGCAATTCAGCGTTGTTTTTCTCCTCAAGAGGGTTGTGAGATTTTACGAGAAATCCATGAAGGAGGTTGCGGTCATCACGCCGGCTCAAAATCTTTAGTTGCTAAGGCTTTTCGCCATGGTTTTTACTGGTTAACAGCACATGCCGATGCGGAGGATTTGGTCAAAAGATGTGACGGCTGTCAAAAATTCGGACGTCGTGCTCACGTTCCGACTCAGGAGTTGAGGATGATTCCAATAACTTGGCCATTTGCGACTTGGGGGCTTGATATGATTGGACACTTCAAGCGATCCAAGGACAAAAAGACCCACTTGTTAGTGGCAGTTGATAAATTCACCAAATGGGTGGAGGCGGAGCCAGTTAGTAAGTGTGATGCAGCCACGGCGGTTCAATTCATCAAAAAGGTGATATTCCGGTTTGGCTTTACACACAGCATTATAACTGATAATGGTACTAATCTATCCAAAGGAGAGATGGAGGAATTTTGCCAACGTGAGCACATCCGGCTTGATATAGTGAAAGTGCATTATATCGACTAGAGGGGGGTGAATAGGCGATTTCTAAGAAATTCTTCACTGAGAAATTTGCCGGTGAGGAAATTCCTTAGCGAAGAACTACTAGCAGCGGAATAAGTACTCAAAAGTAAACATAACAGAACACAAGCATAGTCATCATGATGAAATGAAGGCAGGCACACAGTACAGGTAGCGTAAGCACAGGATAACACAAGATGAAGACAAACAGACTGAAGAAATTGAACTGAGGACATTGAGATAGTCTTCAGTCAAAGTCTTCAAACATAGATATGAACAAGCACACAACACAGTTATGAGGAAATGAATGAGTTGAGGGAATAGAACCAGTAAGCTTGGTGAAGACAATGATTTGGTAGACCAGTTCCAACTGTTGTCTCAGTTGTACGTCTGGTTGGAGCGGCTGAGTATTTAAACTCGAGGACACACAGTCCCGGACACCCAGTCCTGAACACGCAGCTCAGGACACCAAGTCCTCACCGTATTCTCCTTGAGCTAAGGTCACACAGACCTCGCCCAATCACTCATGGTAAGTCTTCAGGTGACTTTCGAACCTTCACAAACTTGGTCACTCGGCGATCCACAATTCCTCTTGGATGCTCTAGACCATGACCCCTAACCGTCTGGAAGAAGCACAGTCTTCAAAGGTAACAAGTGTCGGATCCACACAGGATCAATCTCTTTAGTGATGCTCAATCACTTGGGGTTTGTAGGTGTTTGGGTTTGGGTTTTTCCTCACTTGATGATTTTCGCTCAAAGTCCTCGGAGGATGGGTTGCTCTCAAATGACAAGTGTCAGTTTCTCTCGGAGCAGCCAACCAGCTAGTGGTTGTATGGGGCGGCTATTTATAGCCTAGGGAGCAGCCCGACATGCTAAGACATAAATGCCCTTCAATGATATGATCGTTAGGTGGGTAGATATTTTGGGACAGCTGGCGCATAGCACAGCAACGGTCGGAAATTTGAGTATCAAATTCCTTAGGGCTATCATGTTCCTCACTGTGTAGGCAATCCGCACTGGCGAATTCCTAACTCCTCAGTCAGAACAAATTCCTCAAAGACCAGAAGAACTTCATCTCTGTCACTGAAGAAATTGACTGAGTTGTATGAGATTTCCAATGGCTTCACTCGAAGGGATTGGTAGGTGTAGGATTTTGAGTTGAGCATCACATGGAAATTTTTCCTTAGTATTTCCTCGACCCCCTTTAAAAGTACGGTGTTTCCTATCACTCAAGAAAGAGAAAATGAAACTACGAAAACAAAAGTCTTCACGCTTCATGTTCCTCGAATGAATACCAAGTCTTCAAGGTCACACCAATTTCTTCACTTTCAAAGTCTTCAGAAAGACAAAGTCTTCAGTCGAAGAACTTCATTTTTAGGGGTTGACTTTCTCTGTAAATATCAAACTCCTCATAGACTTATAGACCTGTGTACACTCACAAACGCATTAGTCCCTTAACCTATAAGTCTTCAATACACCAAAATCACTAAGGGGCACTAGATGCACTTACAATCTCCCCATTTTTGGTGATTGATGACAATATAGGTTAAGTTTTCAACGGGGATAAACATATGAAGTGTAAATACTGATATTGAGGAATTTGATTGCAAGATATAGAAGAACTCCCCCTGAAGATGTGCATAGTGAGGAATTTGTTTTTGAAGCAATGCACACTTGAAGAGTTGAATCATGGAGATCTCCTCCTATATCTTGTAATTCATACACGCATTTGACATACAACAGTGAAGAATTTGAAATGCATGATGAAATATGGTGACTGATGTAATTCAGCATGCGTGCAATAATATTAATGAGGAATAAGCATGCAGAAAAGCGTATCAAGAGTACCAGAGCACCATCGGGTTTAAGTTTACAACTCGATCCAATAAAGTCTCAGAGGAACGAGAGTTGTAACTTTAAAAGAAAACGCCCATATAGAAAGACCCGCTTGAAGACTAACTCAAAATTCTCCCCCTTTGTCATCAAATGACGAAAAGGGTCGAATATGAGGACTAACGCCCCTGAAGAATATCAAGTTGATGAAGGAGCGCCAGCGTTGTTGGGGTCGTTTGTTGTAGTAGGGCCTGCCGCAATGTCGTCCAAGTATTCATTCTCATCAGTGTCGCGCGATGAAGAATATGAGTTGGCCACCAGAGAAGAAACCTTGACCTTCTTGAATTTCTTTGGTGGAGGTGCAGACCAGTCAAAATCTTCCTTGCGACCCATTTTCTTTAGATCGTCTTCGCCATACAGATGTGACAGGATTGCCCAGGTGCGACCGAAGACTTCATGGAGGTAGTAATAGTTTTTCTTCACTGCATTGTGTGTAGCAGTCATGTTGTGAAGAAATGAACCAAATTGATGCTTAACCCATTTATGATTTCGATCCACCTTCTGGTGAAGACTAAGCAGCAGCTCACGATCAGTCATCACATGAGGAGCAGTGGCTTGAGGAGTATACTTGGGTGCATTG
Organism: Triticum urartu; assembly: GCF_003073215.2. Taxonomy (NCBI): domain Eukaryota; kingdom Viridiplantae; phylum Streptophyta; class Magnoliopsida; order Poales; family Poaceae; genus Triticum; species Triticum urartu. Next base: position 127,427,639 of record NC_053027.1, read on the forward strand.
GCAGAGTCATGTGTGGCAGAGTCATCATTGGTGGAATAAGAGGCAGCTTTGCGAAATTGTCCATCCAATGGACGAATGCCTTCATCTATAACAGCTGGTGCCTTCCCCTTTCCATCAACCGAGGAATAGGTCTGCTTGAGGACATCAATCGGGGGCAAGTAGCTGAGGTGATTCTGAAAATCAGCTTTGTAGTTGAGTGAAGACCTTGTCCCGAGGAATCTCATAATCCAAGGTGCATAAGGCTTCAGCTCAAACGGAGACAGTGCAACATTTGCCAGAGTCCTCATGAAGAAATCGTGATAATTGACAGGAATGCCATGAACAATGTTGAATACCAGATTCTTCATGATGCCAACAATTTCCTCATCAGATGAGTCGTGGCCTTTGATAGGACTCATTGTCCTCGTAAGAATACGATAGAAAGTTCTGGGCACATAAAGCAATTCCTTCACGAGGAATTTGGTTCTTGGTGCCTGACCTGGCTTCAAAGGTTTCATCAGCACCTGCATGTAGTGATTTGTAAGCTCAGGTTCACTGTAGATGCAACGAGCTTCTTCAAGGGGAGGACTAAATGGTAAGGCACAAAGCAATTCAGAAGCTGGTGCAGTGTAGTGAGTGTTTTCAGACATCCAGTCCAGCACCCATGAATTCACATCTTCAGAATCTCCTGTGATGTGTAGCGTTGCATAAAATTGAAGAATCAGTTCTTCATTCCAATCGCAGATGTCAGAGCAAAAGTTTAACAGTCCAGCATCGTGAAGAACACTGAGGACTGGTGCGAAGCACGGCAGAGATTCGATATCCACGTGAGGAATATGCTCATGGTAGAAGATTTTCTCTTTGTTGAACAGCACTGAGGAATAGAAATTGGCTTGACTAGCAGTCCAGAAACGCCTCTTCCTAATGCGAGCAGAGTTATAAGGGTTGTAGTCTTCGAAGAATACATGCTCGCCGAAGAAATCATCAGCCCTGAACTTTTGCTTGCATGAGAATGGATCCTTGGGCTTGGGCAGAGGAGTGTCAGTGAGTTGCATCACGACCTCAGGAATCGCAATCTCAGGTTCTTCAGGCTGAGGAATTCCTGGTTCCTCTTCAGTGGCAGTCTGTGTCTTCAGATGTTCAGCAGCAGCAGTTTCTTCAGCACTAGTGGCTGGAATTTCCTCATGTACAGATGAGGTGGAGTGAGTTTCTTCAGAGCCCATTTGAGCAGTTTGTGCAGGCGATTGAGGTATTTGCTGCAACGGTGTGAACATTGGAGAGTTTGGATGCTGACTTTCCCAGAATTCATCACTTACTACTGGTGTGGAGCAGCCAACGTCCACATCTTCATCTTCCATTTCTTCAACGCTAGCCTCTTCAGCTGTGAACTGAGGCATGGGCGAGGAGATGAAAGGTGTTGAAGGGATCGTATCCACTTCAATTTCTTCATCAATCTTCTCTGATGAAGCAGGAGAATGATTTTCTTCATCAGATTCGCTAGGGATCTCATATTCTTCACCAAAAGAAACAAGGTCCTTTGATGGCCTGGTTGAGATGGGAACAACATCAATGGGATTTGCAAATGAACTTGTCATAGGCTTCATCTTCTTCGGAGCTGAAGAATCTGAAGCAGCTGATGCTTTCCTTTTCTTCACTGTTGCACGCTCCGCAGCCTTAGTCTTCTTCACATCTGATGCAGATGGAAGGATTGGAGTTGGTGTAGGTGCAGGAGGAGCAGAGGAATCCGTTTGATTTTCTTCATTTTCTTCAGGCGCACCACTAGTGGGTGCCCTGGCAATTTCTTCAGCGACTGGAATGCAGTCATCAGCCCTGGAACTCACGTTTTCTTCAGCAGCCTGATTGTCATTAGCGGTGCTGGCATTTTGTTCAGTAGGCTGAGCAGATGCTTCAGCCTGAGGAATTTCCTGTTGTGTTGGGGCCGCAACATTTGAGGTGAACTATTCTGTTATCTTTACAAATCTGACTTTGGCTCCCAGCCAGTCAGCATAATACCGATCAAATTCATCACTCAGTTTCTTGATTTCTGATTGGAGAGCAACAAGTTCTTCAGGTGAAAGCTTCAGACGTTTTGCTTCAGAAAGCGCTCTTTCTTGTACTACGCTTTCTTCACCCTCCTCCCCTGTTCAAATTTCCATTTCTCTTCTTGTATGAAGTGAGTCAGCATGTGACTTTGGCCAGGAGTCATCTTGAAATCAAGCATGGGAGTGTTGGGGTCCTTGTGCCAAACATCAATGTATTCGAGGATCAACTTGGGATCCAAAAGCAGTGGCACATCTGTTCCCTTGGCTCTAGCGGCCCTGACTTGCCTATCTCTGATGATTTCTGCAAGTTCATCATTATCAGCTTCGTCTTCATTAGACGGCACTTGGAAGGCTACTTGCTTCTTCTGAGGAATAGGGCGAGTACCTCGTCCAGCAGTGGCGTTTGTCTTCAGTAGAGAGGGTCCCGTTGAGGAAGTTGGTGCAGCTGAGGAACTAGCTGAAGCTCCTGAGGCAATGGACATGCCTACAGTCCTTTGGCACGAGGCAAGATGCACAGGTGCTGAGGACTTTGTTGGAACAGCTGAAGACTTTGGAGGAGCTGAGGATTTTGAGGGAGCAGGAGCAGCATGAGGAATTGGCCGTGAGGGCTTTGAGGATTCTGGCTGTGAGGGCATTGCTGAGGAGCTTGGCCTTGAGGGCATTGTTGGTGAAGCACTTGGCTTGCGCGCAGGCTTCTTTGACATAGCCTTCTTGGGCTTGACAGCAGAGGCCTCAGCAGAGGCAGCAGCAGCAGCAGAGTCTTCATTGAATTTCATCACTGCTTCTCTGGCTTGCTTAGCCAACTTGGCTTGGCGCTTGGCCCATTCGTCAGGATAGTCCCAACCGCGCTTGAGGCTGGTGGGATTAGCTATTTGGCCAGGTGCCAATGGAGGTCTTGGGCATGGAGGATTGAGTGCGAATTACTTCATGTACTTGGGAGTGACATTTCTGTACTCCCTCCATTCTCTTACCCATCTCCTTTCAATCCTCTGTATGCGCACCTTGCGCTGATTTTTGTTTTCCTTACCAAACTTGGCCTCATCAGGTGTGCAATACTCTTTGTAAATGTCATCAGGGATTTCAAAGGCAGTCATGACCTCAGGCTTCTTTCCTCCTTTCTGTGGCTTCTTACCATCAGCCATTTTCTTCAGTTTAGGAATTTGGACAATTGAATTCTTTGAAGAAGTATGCAACTTTTTTTCGAGGAACGCTGCAAATGAGTTAAGTTGATGAGAACCTAGTGATTCAGTAGCTGACATGAGTACCTGTGAACAGAGTATAGTTGCGAGGAATTTAGAGAGGTCATATGCGTTCTCAGAAGGTTTTTCAAAAAGAACAAGTTTGAGGAATTTGACCAGACGAGTCTTGAAGAATTTCACTAAGTGTTCTTTGTCTTAGGTTCCAGAGTTGTATAGATCGAAGATCCACACAATTGAGGAATCTTGAAGAAAAATGATGCTTAGAGAAACGAATTAAGAACAGATGACTTGTGAGGTGTTTAGTGTGTGAAGATATGAAGAAAAACACCTTTGAAGATTTTGTAGATAATCATTCGAATCAACGAGGGCAGTAAAAGTAACTTTTAATTACCTTGGATGAAGAACACGACGAACAGTGAAGTGGAGAGATAAAGTTCATCTGTGTAGATCTTCCACGCCCTAACTCGGTGGAGGAAGACGGCTACGGCGGCGGCAGAGTGAAGATTTCCGCGGTCGGCGCGAGTACGTCGACGACGAGGTCGAGGCAGTGAAGCTCTTCCTCACCGGCGCGATGAAGTAGCGGCGGCCTAGGGTTTGAGAAGCTCGAGCTGGAGAGAGGTCGAGCGGAGTAAAAGAAGTGAGGAAGGGAAGGAGGGGTATTTATAGCCACGGTGAAAAACTGTTCGCCCGAAGAAATTAGACGAACGTGCCCCTGACCCTTCTCATTCACTTGACATGTGTCACCCACATACTGAGAGGTGGAGATCGTGTGTGATCGTGGGTGAATGGATAAGTGTATCGTGGGATGCGGAACGGTTTGAGCGGCAAAGCCGAAAATTTAGATAAGATAGGTTTTAAAGTTCCGTTCGCAATTTCTTCAGCTGACAAGGACACAGTAAAGATTTTGAACGAGTTTCAAATAGAACGCACATGAAGAATTTGTGAACAGATTGGGTTGAGTATAGCATAGAGGGGAAGGGTATAATCACATTCATTTAGCAGAAAAACCAACTTGAAGAATTAACAATAAGTGAATAATGTAGAGGACATAAACTCATATATATATACTAGCACAAATGCCCGTGCGTTGCAACGGGAGACATTGTTACCTCTCTAATATGTTAGTGACTTTCTTCGGTTTCATCCATGCAGTCTTCCGTCCAATTTTGTAATTGTTCACTACTTAATTAGCGCATATAGGGCAGCATATTCCTTCATTCCTTCCTTTAGCATTCTCTTCTTCTCGCATCATCATCCTCATTCTCTACTTATTGATTCACAAGCTGATTTATTGAGTCTATCAGTAACGGGTAACTTCAGGACATATATAACTTGATGGTTTTGGTTCTAAGGAGGTGAAGTGGTATTATTTATTTAATGCTAATAGGAAAAGCCGACTTACTGAGCTTTATTATTTTCTAGGCCCAACGCAACATGCGTTATGTAATTACAATCGACCTACTCGGAGCATAGCTTACAAAGAAAACACTAATTGTTTTGTACATTTTTTCCAACGGCTCAATCAAAAAATAATTTGTGATGGTCAAGGCCCAAAGCATGCCCAGCCCAGTTGGTTCCCGAGCATGTGCATGTGGCCGGCCAGCGCGTGCGTGTATGCGGCTCGGCATTCAGCACGTGGTGGCGGCGCCTAGCAAGCACACGCGTCGCAGTTCTCGCAGCTCGCCTGCCTGACCGCGATGCATGCCGTCCGCACACAGCTCGCACGCAGCTCCCATTAATCCCTTTCATGGAATCATGTTTAGCCGTGATGCGTGCATGAGCCCATTTATTAATTCTCTCTCTCTTTTTCTTATTACTATTAATTTTCAACACATACGAACCAATCTTCCAACGCAACCGAAGCTATGTCAGTTGGGCACGCGCTCGAAAATATAGACAACGATTTCCACCAGCTGTCTCTCGCGTGGGCGACGGGTGTCATTTGGCCCGACGCACTGCTGTCTCTCCCTCCCATCCAACCTTATCTTCTCAGCCAGCCGCCCTCATCCTCATCTCTCCCCACGCATTCTTCTCCACACGCAGCTCTGAATCCAGATGGAATCGAGGCCACCACCGAGCCTCCCGAGCGTCTCCTCCTTCCTCCACGGGCTCACTGCCCTCCCGAGTCCCGATTCCTCACGCACGCAGCCCCACACCGGAGCTCCAGCGCCTCTCCTTCTCCTTCTTCATGTCTCCTCACATGCATCTTAGCTTTTTCTTTTTCCCTTGGTCATGTAGGGAGCACGGAAGGAGCCTCGCCGCTGCCGCCAGCACCCGGACGTCGTCGCGCCGCCGCCACCTCCGAGTTCACCGGTCGCCAGGGCCCGTCCTCCCCTGCTTCCGGCACCGCCACTCTTTGGCTTGCCTCCAAGCGTGATGATAACAACGACAACGCCGCCATCGATCGTCCCGGGCTTTCCCTCGTCGTACTCGCGTGAGCTGCACTGCGTGTGGGCCGCCGCGTGGGTAAGATGGCCCTCGCCAGCAGGAGTCCCGGTGTCGCGAGGCCGCTAGGCGGAAGCATTTGATGGTACTCCTAACTGATTATTTGGTAGTATTTTTTGTATTCCCAAATTTTACCATCTGGGTCAAATTTAAATCGGAGGGTGTCGGTTCTGCTAATCCGATTTCTTCGTGGAAGTATCTGATGTTGCGGATTGTAATCCCTTTGTTCTGTTGTCGTCCTCTCCTTGTTGACTTCTGATTTTGGCGAAGGGCCTGGTTGACGGTTCGATCCTCAAAGGATGAGGGGTTTTGTGCAAAAACAAAATGTTTCACAAATAAGTATTCACTTAAAAGGGACTATGGGTTTAATTACCAGAAAATTGAAGGACTTTATTGCAAAATTGCCACAGCGACATACGACCAGAGGCATTACGTGCTTTAGTAGTAGGGAAAGATATATATATATATATATATATATATATATATATATATATATAAGGTCGCGCTATTCGTCACCCTGGGTGAGGAATAGTTATTCTTCACCCCCCTCTATTTTAATAGCAATGCACCATAATTTTATGTTCTGTAAATTTTGTATTATTTTATACGTAAAAATAGATCGTAAGAAAATATATAGTCGCTGTAAAAAATATTTTATGTTAGGTAAAATTACAAACGTAAAAACGCAGTGTAAAAAATACATAAAATGCATTTTTTTGATTTTATGACCTATATATTTGTTTTCTTATGTCAAATTTTACGTGCCGAATGAAGATGAATGTAACTATTTTTATTTCAAACGTAATTTGTTTATAAAATGATCGTAAAATTACCTCGGGTGAAGAATAACTTATTCTGCACCCTGGGTGATGAATAGTAACACTATATATATAGCTAACGAAGAAAAACGACGGAAATAGTGAAGACAATGTAAAGTTGAAAAATATGAACAATTGAGGAATTTCAACTTTTGGTGGTGGCGTGACCCACCGTATAAGAATGATGATTTCAGACACCACGTACAATTATCGTAGGGTTCTGAGAATCAAATTCTTCTTTAATTTCTTCACACTAAGAGTGTTATTCTTCATTGATTGAGGAAAAATGTTTCTTCATGTGTTGCACATCTAAATCATCAATTTTGCATAAGTGTTAGGATGAGTGTCCTTTTCAAAGAACATTCGAAGATTTTAGGATATTTAGCTCACACCGCAACTTGCTAAATCTCTTCTCATCCAAGGGCTTTGTGAAGATATCGGCTAGCTGTTCTTCAGTCTTCACATGCTCAATAGAAATGTCGCCCTTCAACACATGATCACGAAGAAAATGATGACGAATCTGAATGTGCTTTGTCTTCGAGTGTTGAACTGGGTTGTGATCAATCTTGATGGAACTCTCATTGTCACAGAAGAGAGGCACATTCTTCATGCTGACGCCATAGTCCTTGAGAGTTTGTTTCATCCATAGCAATTGAGCACAGCAAGAACCAGCGGCAATGTACTCAGCTTCAGCAGTAGATAGTGATACGCAGTTCTGTTTCTTCGAGGACCAACGGACCAAAGATCGTCTGAGGAAATGACATGTACCAGATGTTGACTTGCGGTCCACATGATCACCAGCATAGTCAGAGTCAGAATATCCAATGAGATCAAAAGTCGAGCCCTTGGGATACCAAAATTCAAGTGTTGGTGTGTGAGCTAGATATCGAAGAATATGCTTCACAGCCTTATGGTGTGATTCCTTCTGTGTATCTTGAAATCGGGCACACATGCAAACACTAAGCATTATGTCTGGCCTAGATGCACATAGGTACAATAAAGAGCCAATCATGGAGTGGTATACCTTATGATCGAAGTCAATATCATTTTCATCAGTGCACAGATGGCCATTTGTGGGCATAGGAATTTTGGCGCCTTTGCAATCTTGCATGTCGAATTTCCTCAGTACATCCTTGAGGTATTTCTCCTGAGATATGAATATGCCATTGCGTTGTTGACGAATTTGAAGACCTAAGAAGAATTTCAACTCTCCCATCATAGACATTTGATATTCTTCACTCATCATATAGGCAAATTCATCACTATAACGTTGGTCAGTACAGCCAAAGATAATATCATCAACATATATTTGGCACACAAACAATTCACCATCATAAGATTTAGTGAAAAGAGTAGGGTCGAGTGAACTGGGTTCGAAGCCTTTCTTCATGAAGAATTCCTTCAAGGTGTCATACCACGCCCGTAGGGCCTGCTTGAGGCCATAGAGGGCCTTGTTGAGTCTAGAGACTTTGTCAGGATTCTTTGGATCTTCAAAACATGGGGGTTGAGCAACATATACTTCTTCCTCAAGCTTACCATTGAGGAATGCATTTTTCACATCCATTTGATATAAAGTGATATCATGATGGTTAGCATAAGCAAGTAATATGTGAATAGCCTCAAGTCTAGCAACAGGTGCAAAAGTTTTATCGAAATCAATTCCTTCAACATGTGTGTAGCCTTGAGCTACAAGCCGTGCCTTATTCCTAACCACAAGGCCATTTTCATCTTGCTTGTTGCGGTAGATCCACTTTGTGCCAATGATATTGTGCTTGCGAGGATCTGGACGTTTGACCAGTTCCCAGACATTGTTGAACTCGAACTGATGTAATTCTTCTTGCATGGCCTGAATCCACTCAGGCTCCAGAAATGCTTCATCTACCTTAGTGGGTTCTGTAATAGAGACAAAAGCATAGTGCCCACAAAAGTTAGATAAATGTGAAGCTTTTAAGCGTGTGAGAGGACCTGGTGCTTTGATGTCATTGATGATCTTTTCAACTTGCACTTCTTTTGCAATGCGAGGATGAGCTGGTTGCCGTTGAAGAATTTGATCAGCATTCTCTTCAGCATCATTTTCTTCAGTATTTTCTTCAGGTGCATTAGCTCAACGTTCTTCATGTTCTATAATGAATTCTTCAGCAGATTCTTCAGTGGGAATGACATCCTCAGTAGCCTTGAACTTGATAGTTTCCTCAGGTGCTGGTTCATCTATCACAGTAGGTAGGTGCTCTCTTTGCGAGCCATTAGTTTCATCGAACTGCACATCTACAGTTTCAACAACCTTGTGAAGAACGTTGTTGAAGACTCTGTAGGTGTGCGAGTCCTTTCCGTAACCAAGCATAAAACCTTCATGTGCTTTCGGTGCAAATTTTGAGTTGTGATGAGGATCTCTTATCCAACATTTAGCACCGAAGACTTTGAAATAACTTACATTGGGTTTCTTATCAGTGAGGAGTTCATAGGCAGTCTTCTTGAAGAATTTGTGAAGATATACTCTATTGATGATGTGGCATGCAGTATCAATTGTCTCGGTCCAGAAATGATGAGGCGTTTTGTATTCATCAAGCATAGTGCGAGCCATCTCAGCAAGAGTCCTGTTCTTGCGCTCCACGATGCCGTTCTGCTGAGTGTAAGGAGCAGATAACTCATGAGTAATACCAAGTTCATCAAGATAGTCATCGAGACCAGAATTCTTGAACTCAGTGCCATTGTCACTTCTGATGTGCTTGATCTTCACACCAAAGTTGGTTGAAGCCCTCGAGGAAAATCGTTTGAAGACTTCCTGCACTTCATGTTTGTAAGTAACAAGGTGTACCCATGTTTAACGAGAGTAATTATCAACAATAACAAAGCGATATTGAGATGCTTCATTTGAAACAGCAGAATAATGATTAGGACCGAAGAAATCCATGTGAAACAATTCAAATGGGCGAGTAGTGGTCATGATAGTCTTCGCTGGATGCTTGGCCTTTGTCATCTTCCTAGCTTCACAGGCTCCGCATAGGTGATCCTTGAGGAATTTGACATTCTCGATGCCAATGACATGCTTCTTCTTCGCAAGCGTGTGCAAATTCCTCATGCCTACATGACCAAGTCGTCGATGCCAGAGCCAGCCTTCTGAAGCTTTTGCAAGTAGGCACACGGCTGGTTGTGGTCCTATAGAGAAATCAACAATATACATGTCTCCTCTCCTAGAGCCTTCGAAGACTTTGGAATTGTCAGCTTCCATAACCACAACACAATGGTATTTGCCAAAGACAACAACCATATCAAGATCACAAAGCATTGAGACAGACATAAGGTTGTATCCTAAGGACTCAACAAGCATGACTTTGTCCATGTGTCGATCCTTTGTGATCGCAACCTTACCTAGACCCAATACTTGACTTTTGCCTTTGTCAGCAAAGATGATATGCTTCAGATGTGACGGAGATAATGGAGCATCCATCAATAGATTCTTGTCACCAGCCATGTGATTTGTACATCCACTATCGAGGACCCACTCAGTGGCTTTGGGTTGATCATCCTGCAGATGAATTAGTGCAGCTTACAAACTCATATACTTCATCAGTGAAGAATATGACATCAATTCATCAGATCAATTTCATCAAGCAATAGAACAGATAAAGCAGTGTGAGGACGTGAGAAATGAAAGTTCATTTCTTCATGATTAGCCTGCGTCCTATCAGGCATACTCAGGTCTCCAGCAAATTCTTCAGACGATTACGTACGTCTGGAGACCTGGCCCTGCAGAAGAGATTAGTTCTTTTTCTTCACCACCCACATCTGAAGGGGTGGCAAAGAGTTCATCATTCTACGAGCTCCATAAGAGAAAGGTGGCATAGATGCCAGTCCATTTCGCTTCACATAAGAGGGGTTAGAGTAAGCATAAGAGTAAGCAGAGAAATTCTTCGAGGACTTATGGACATAATGATTTGAAGAATAGTGCACATATCCATAATCCTTAGATCTTCCCTACGAAACAGATGGGTTAGCACGATGATGTTCATATGAGGACTTTGATCCTTTTGAGGAATATGATCCATGTGAGGAGTTTGGTCCGTATGATGACTTGGATCCATATGAAGAATTTGGTCCATATGAAGAATTTGATCTGGGGTTCCTGTTCTTCACAGGTGGTGTCATGATGACATTCACCTGAAGATTTTCAAGGCATCTTTTGGGAACCCAGATTTTCTTCATAGGGGAACCGTTCCTGCAGTTAGTGCCAACATATCTAGCAAATACTTCACCATTCTGATTTTTGAACAGTTTATAGTTGGAGTCAAATGACTCATCATCAGAACGATGAGATTCACATACAAATCCAGATAAATTAGATGGATCAACTGGAGGTCCCTTTGCAGCAACCCATGTAGTTTTGGGGTACTGCTCAGGCTTCCAATATGTACCATCAACATTGAGTTTCCTCTCAAAAGCAATACCCTCTTTCCTAGGGTTCCTGTTGAGGATCTGCTTTTTAAGCACATCACAAAGAGTCTGGTGCCCTTTGAGGCTTTTGTACATGCCTGTCATGTACAATTCCTTCAGCCCTGCATCGTCAGTGATACTAGCAATGTCCTCAGATGAGGAATTAGTGATAGCAGAGGCATGTGAAGAATTTGAAACATTAGCAGTATTTGAACATTCAGGTGAAGAATTAGCAGATTCACGTTCAATGCACTTCAAGCATGGAGGAACAAATTCTTCCTTAGAAGTGTTGATTTGTTGAGCAAGTAATGAATCGCGCTCCTTCTGAAGATCTTCATAACTCACTCTTAGCTTCTCAAGGTCTTGATTTCTTTGAAGAAATTCATAAGAAAGCTTCTCATGATCAGATAAAAGAGTGTTATGTTGATCTTGAAGGGTGTCATACTTAGTATGAAGTCTCTGAAGACTTTCAGCCAAAGCTTTTGACTGATCCATTTCTTCACCCAACATATCATCGCTCTTATTTAGCATGTAGTGAACTTTTTCCAAAGCTCTTTGTTGTTTAGTGGCAAGGGAAGCAAGTTTGACATAGCTGGGTCCAAATTCATCACCAGATTCATCATCACTAGACTCGGATAGGTAGCATTCAGTTACCTCAGCATCTTTTGCCATAAGGCATGATGCAGAAGATGATGATTCTGGTCCGAATTTCATCGCTTTGAGAGATTCCTTGAAGTTCTCATACCAAGGATCATGACAGGTTCGATGACCTTCATAGACCTCAGAGAGACGGTCCCAGATGAGCTTCGCATGATCAAGATGCATGATATTCCTGAACTGATTTTGTGACAGACTGGAGCAGATGACATCCTTCGCCGTGAGGTTGAGAAGAGTGTACTTGCGAATGTAATCAGCTTCTGCCATCTTGCACAGATCGGCCAGACCAATCTCAGTGACGGTCCACAGCTCGCTGTTCATCGCCATGAGGCGTTTCTTCATCATGGCCTTCCACTTGGGATACTCGTGACCGTCAAAGATGGGGCATGTCACTTTCTTCATACCTGCGGTCGACACAACTAAAACTCCAGGCGGTTAAACCAAAATCACACAGAACAAGGGAGTACCTTGCTCTGATACCAATTGGAAGTGCGTTATATCGACTAGAGGGGGGGTGAATAGGCGATTTTTAAGAAATTCTTCACTAAGGAATTTGCCGGTGAGGAAATTCCTTAGCGAAGAACTACTAGCAGTGGAATAAGTACTCAAAAGTAAACATAACGGAACACAAGCATAGTCATCATGATGAAATGAAGACAGGCATAGAGTATAGGTAGCATAAGCACAGGATAACACAGGATGAAGACAAACAGACTGAAGAAATTGAACTGAGGAAATTGAGAGATTCTTCAGTCAAAGTATTCAAACATAGATATGAACAAGCACACAACACAGTTATGAGGAAATGAACGAGTTGAGGGAATAGAACCAGTAAGCTTGGTGAAGACAATGATTTGGTAGACCAGTTCCAACTGCTGTCTCAGTTGTACGTCTGGTTGGAGCGCCTGAGTATTTAAACTCGAGGACACACAGTCCCGGACACCCAGTCCTGAACACGCAGCTCAGGACACCAAGTCCTCACCGTATTCTCCTTGAGCTAAGGTCACACAGACCTCGCCCAATCACTCGTGGTAAGTCTTCAGGTGACTTCCGAACCTTCACAAACTTGGTCACTCGGCGATCCACAATTCCTCTTGGATGCTCTAGACCATGACGCCTAACCATCTGGAAGAAGCACAGTCTTCAAAGGTAACAAGCGTAGGATCCACGCAGGATCAATCTCTTCAGTGATGCTCAATCACTTGGGGTTTGTAGGTGTTTGGGTTTGGGTTTTTCCTCACTTGATGATTTTCGCTCAAAGTCCTCGGAGGATGGGTTGCTCTCAAATGACAAGTGTCAGTTTCTCTCGGAGCAGCCAACCAGCTAGTGGTTATAGGGGGCGGCTATTTATAGCCTAGGGAGCAGCCCGACATGATAAGACATAAATGCCCTTCAATGATATGACCGTTAGGTGGGTAGATATTTTGGGACAGCTGGCGCATAGCACAGTAATGGTCGGAAATTTGAGTATCAAATTCCTTAGGGCTATCATGTTCCTCACTGTGTAGGCAATCCGCACTGGCGAATTCCTAACTCCTCAATCAGAACAAATTCCTGAGAGACCAGAAGAACTTCGTCTCTGTCACTGAAGAAATTGACTGAGCTGTATGAGATTTCCAATGGCTTCACTCGAAGGGATTGGTAGGTGTAGGATTTTGAGTTGAGCATCACATGAAAATTTTTCCTTAGTATTTTCTCGACCCCCTTTAACAGTACGGTGTTTCCTATGACTCAAGAAAGAGAAAATGAAACTACGAAAACAAAAGTCTTCACGCTTCATGTTCCTCGAATGAATACCAAGTCTTCAAGGTCACACCAATTGCTTTACTTTCAAAGTCTTCAGAAAGACAAAGTCTTCAGTCGAAGAACTTCATTTTTAGGGGTCGAATTTCTGTGTAAATATCAAACTCCTCATAGACTTATAGACCTGTGTACACTCACAAACGCATTAGTCCCTTAACCTATAAGTCTTCAATACACCAAAATCACTAAGGGGCACTAGATGCACTTACATATAGCATCAGTGGTGCACCCCCAGTCTAATGGTCAAGCGGAGAGGGCAAATCAAGAAATTTTACGAGCTATCAAGCCCAGGCTTATGGTTCCTTTAAAGCGGACACCGGGTTGTTGGGTTGAGGAGTTACCTTCTGTATTATGGAGCATCAACACCACACCCAATAGGTCTACGGGTTACACGCCTTTCTTCATGGTTTATGGAGCAGAGGCAGTTCTTCCTAGTGACATCCGTCACGACTCGCCCCGTGTGACAGCCTATGTTGAAGCTGACAATGAGAAGGCACGTCAGAATTCCTTGGATTTGTTGGATGAAGAGCGTGATCTTGCAGCAGCACGTTTGGCGATTTATCAACAAGATCTCCGACGTTATCACAGCCGCCGGGTTAAGACCAGAACCTTTCAAGAAGGCGATTTGGTGCTCCGGCTCATCTAGGATCAAACTGATATGCACAAGTTATCCCCACCTTGGGAGGGACCCTTTGTGGTCAGCAAGAATCTACACAACGGGTCATACTACCTCATTGATGTTCGAGAGCACAAAGACTCACGTAAATCGGAGGAGGAGTCCAAGCGGCCGTGGAATATAGCTCTTCTTCGGCCTTACTAAACTTGAGCCATAGGCTTTTTCATATGTACATATTTATGACAATATTCTTTAATAAACCGGAGCCCCAAATAAAGCGAGGTCTCTTTTCTTTTTACATCATGTGTGTGCCTACAAGGGTTTCTGCTAGCAAAGCAAAAAATTTGTTGAATCGGCCTTTGCAGCCGCACAAAGTAACTAGGGGGCTTGATCATATTTGGACCATAGCTACACCTTTTGATTGGTTTAACAACCGGAAGGGAAGTTCACTAGGGGCCTTGGTTGTTATTACTCCATAGCTGCACCTTTTGATGGGCTCTAAAGCCATAAAAGAAGATCATGTGGAGCCAAAGAGAGTGTCGCACAAAGCACAAACTCAAACATGGGCACACACTGAGCAAAAAGCTCACAAGTTACTAGGGGGCTCTTTGTGCAACGCAACAAAGAGTTTGAAAGGACCCTTGTAATTGGCTATCAAGCCATGGCTTGGAAGCCTGGTGTATTCACCTAAAACCCCGGGTTAACCTGCCTTCATCAAGTAAGCTACTCCTGCCCAGGTAATCCTGGTATGACCCGCCGAACGTTTGACAAGTCAATCTTCTACAGACCCTGAACTTGTCAAAGTTAAAACGACGATTGGTTAAACTGGAGGCCCATCTTAAAAGGCTTTGTTAAATGGTTTAACTCAGAGGCCTGGCAGCCCATGAAAAGCCTCGATTTGGAGCCTGGCAGCTCGTAAAAAGCCTCGCATTTTTTCTATTGAGTGTTATTTAAGTCTTTTTTTTTGCCTTTATTGAGGTTCATAATATGTTCTGATAAACCGGTGTCCTTGGCCCGGATTGGCTTTCAACTTTAAAGTTGTCTGTCCATGATCAGTTATAAACCGGCATTTCATCGCTCCGGTCTGGTTTGATTAAATCGCCAGTACTATAAAGAAAACCCGGTGATTATTATATCCTGGTACGGTTTATTATTATAATCCGGCAAAATAAGGACAGAAGTTATCAACATTCCGGATTGGTATTGACACCTTTGCCGTAAACGCTGTTGGTCAACCACTAAGGTATGTTACACATATTATTTTTTACAAAAACTTCGATTATTTATCTAAGTTTTATACACTTGTTGGGCATCATGTCCCGTCCAGCGGTGAACCGCTGGATACTTTTAAGCTCTTATACTCAGGAACACAACTTATCATGAGCTATGCATCAATACATCCCAAAAAATGGGACAAGTTGTCACGAGGTGTTACAAAACATGCTCGATGGCATGATACATAAAGGAGTTTTTGGCTATCCTATTGCAAGAAGTTTTCAAAGCGGCTCCAATTGCATAATTGTTCTTCCAAGTATCGGCACACACTAGCCAGTAAACCGGTGACCGGTTTAAGACGCTTCATCTGGACGGCTTGATGGTTGAGGGTCAGTTGGTGTGGGCACTTCTTCATCCCTCCCCAGACGCTGGAAATCAACCATCGACCAATCGATTCCAGTTAAAGCTTGAAATACTGCCTCTTCATGGATAAGACTGGATGGGTTAATATTAGGAGCGTAAGTATGCTTACGAATCGGAGGTACAAGTTCTTCAACTTCATGGATTTCGGCAGGCTGTCTTTTCCCTTCAGCGTCATAGGCCGGTTGAAAATGAGACAAGTCTGTGTCGTCGGCCAGCTTCCTGGCTATTGGCCGCATTTCTTTAGTCAGCCTCCGGAGGTTGTCATTATTGAAGTTTGAACCATCCTCCTTCACGCCTGGGTATCCCTTAATGATATCCTCCGCTTCAAGGTCTGGAATCTAGGCCTTGGCTCAAATAAGGGCAGTTAAAGCTCCAGCTCTTGCAGCTGCCTTCTTCAGTTCGACAATCCGGGCTGGTAACATGGACAGTTTCTCAAGTGTTTCCTTTATCAGGGTTGGTGCCGGTTTGTTGAAAGCCGCCGTGCAGATAGCCCGTTGAGACCCAGAGTACAACTGTTCAATCAAAGTATATGCCGCTTTGAGCTTCATGCGCATGTCTGTACCAAGATGAGCAATCCGGGTGCCTGTCACGGTTTAACTTCAACAGTCTGATCAATGATAAGGTTCCATGACTTGCACAAAATACATAAGGAGATACTTACCAAAGATAGCAGAAGTCATAGCATTGATTTGCTGTTTCAAACCAGCTAGTTCATCCACAACTGGTTTCAGGGCTGCTTCGGCGTCTTCAGCTCTTTTTGTTAAACCGGATTTTTCGGTTTCCCAATCAGCACGATCTTTGTTGCAAGATTCTTTTAGTTTTTCCATTGCGGCCAGGGCTTTGGTCAGATCTTCTTTGGCCTTCGCAGCTTCTGCTTGTTGTGTCTTCACATTATCTTGCAAGTCAGCATTTTGGGCATCTTTATTACTCAGTTCAGCCTGCAACATTGAAGATATATCAAACAACAGGGTATATATATATGTTCTAAAGTACAAAGTGTATAACAAGTTATGCACTTCGTACTTGGGGGCTAATGCCTATTTGATCTAAATTACTACATTTTATACAAGTCTCCAGAACAATGCAAGCATTATCCTTGACACTTGGGGGCTAATGTACGTCGGTTCAAAAACGGATGCATGGATTAAAACCCGGATTAACTTGTCAGAGTTAAATCGGCCTTTGGGGGATACGCGGTAGAAAGCTATCTACTTGCTAAAAGATGAGTCTTGGTTCTTATCAGTGACTTAACAATTTGAGGATCAGTGAAGAAAAACTTAAAGTGCTACAAAGACCCGGGTTATGATTAACATCATAAACCGGCCCTTGGGGGCTACTTCGGCTAGCATTTCAAACTCTGAATTAATATACAAAGGGGGGAGGAAAATACCTCATATCGCTCCTTCATCAAATTCACCAAACCGGCTTCCTAGTCCCGGTTTGAGTGCAAGCGGTTCAAGAAGCCAGAATGAAGATCTTCAGCGTTGAGATGAGCATAACTTGCTAAAACACTCCTCCATTTGCCTTTTTCCCTAGCAGCCCGCTCTTCTTTGGCACTATGTTGAGCCAAGACTATGGGATGGCCAGGAGAGTTATGGCCCATTCTAGTAATGATAACGTCATCTCCTTGGCCTTCAGTATTTTTGGCTGGTGATAATGGAGTTTCAGCATCTCTCACCGGACTAGCCCGGTTTGGCTCTGCCGGTTCAGTGTCAGGCGCGGCAGGCTCAGCATCTATTGGTTCATCAGTGTTTTGGCCTTTAAGGGGCGGTTCATCAGAAGTGGCTTCAGGATGAGGGCCCTCCGGTTCACAAGTTTGTTCCGGTTCACCTCTTGGTTCTTCTTCTTCAGTGGTCGGGTCTTCGGGTGGATTGGTGACCCGAGCTTTCTTGCTAGGTCTGGCTTTGGCCCTGCAAACAGGATAAAAATAGGATTAACATTTTATTCAAAAGATTTGTCATGCATTGAAAGAAAAGGTTTTACAGCTTACCCGGCCACAGTTTTCTGAGGAGGGAGCTGAGTTGCTGTCGACTCGCCGGATGATGAGGGAGGTGTCACCTGATAATTTGAATCGGACGGATTAAGAGGTTGTCTGAAATAACCTGCCTTGGGGTAAGAATTTTTAGAAGTGGGAGAGACCTCAGACTGGCGCTTCCGAACCGGGGTGTCAGGTAAACCGGCTGAAGTGACCTATTGACCACTGTGCCGGGTTGTCCGGCGTGCTTCATGTTGCTATGTCTTCAAAATAAATGTTGGATCCAAGTGAGCAAGAGGATGAGAAAAGCTTACTTTCCGGACTGCTTGACGGGTTTTTTGTGTTGGCTTAGAGTCTGAACCGGAGGAAAGGGTAATTACCTCTACATCATCAGCTTGACTGCCTTCTGCGTCCTCCTGAGGAAGATCATTGTTAATGAGATGCATGAAAAGGGAGCCAAGTGAGTCAAGTTCTACCTCAACTTCCGGATCATCAGTATCATCATCAAGTTCCATGTTGATCCGGTCAGCCGTTTTCCGTTTTGACGTTCGTTTGACGGCTTTGGTTTTGGGGCGAGATGGTTTGACCGCTTTATCCCCAGTTGGCTTTACTGCTTTTTCTACGGTTTTCCGTTTCCAGAAGGGATCATCACCCTATACATACATATACAGAAGAAGGATTACAAGTTGCGCAAATTAAAAGATATCAAAGATGAAAAGGAAGAATAGTGCTTACAGCAGGCGGTTTGTTCTTGGTATAGAAGGGATTCAAGTCGGTTTGACTACAGACTAGTTCCGATTCATTCAAAATTTTCTTTACACTTTCAGTGACTTCTTCATCAGTCACTTGAGTGTTGCAATGGCGTTGAGGGTCTTCAACCTCACCAGTGTACTCACACATTAAACCGGGACGCCGGCTTAGCGGCAAGATGCTCCAAGATATCCAACAGCGCACAAAATCAACACCTGTTAAACCATTGGCCATAAAAGCCCGGAGTTTGGCGAGTTGAGGGGCATATTTCGCCCTTTCTGCAGAGCTTAAGTGTTGTGGCATAGGATGGGTGTTGGAAAGCTGATGATCACGAAAGCCTGGGAGGGGATTCTCATCTTCAGGGGACGTATCTCTGCAATAAAACCAAGTCTGGTTCCATTCCTTTGGATGGCTGTGCAGTTTGGCATGAGGAAATTCAACTTCTTTCCGCTTTTGAATTGAGACACTGCCAAGTTCAGTGTTGGGGCCATTTACAAATTCTGTGCGCCGGTTTAAGTGAAAGAAGTCCCGGAACAGCTCTGCAGTTGGTTCTTCCTATAAGTACACTTCACAGAAGACCTGGAAGTTACATAGATTGGATACTGAGTTGGGCCCGATGTCTTGAGGATGAAGTTGGAAATTGGCAAGCACATCTCGGTAAAACTTTGACCCTGGCGGTTTGAAGCCAAAGCTCATGTGGTCAACAAAGACCACCACCTCACCCTGCCTTGGGGTCGGAGGGTTTTCTGCTCCTGGAACTCGCCATTTAATTTCAGTTTTCTTAGGCAAGGAGCCGATGCTGACCATATCATTCAATTGTTCCTCGGTGACCCGGGAACGAGCCCAGTTGCAAGTGGTAAATTGTTTGGCCATTGCGAAACAAACAAGCTGGAAACGAAAGGCCGGTTTATAAATCACCCATGATGATATACAAGATGCAATGGAGTAAAAGATATACTGATATGTGAAATTGCATAAACCGGAGACCAATGCAATAATGGATAAAAAGGCAATACTAGAACAGGGATACCCAGACACTGTTAAACCGGATTATAACTATGGAGGTAAAAGGCTCCTCCGGTTTATCAAAGGGCTAATGGTATAGATTGCTTACACAAAGTTAAACCGCCTATATTGGTGTGAGGAGAAACAGATTTCACAAAGGTATATGAAAATTTCAGATCTAAGGGATGACAGAAAATGGAATATATTCAGGTTCAAGCTTCAGGTATTTTCAGCAGATTCAGATAAGTTGTTCTTAATATAATGAAAGAGTCTAATGAGGAGAGTATGATTACGGCTATGGTCGCGCAAGGATAGAACAGATCCAACCTAGCCTGGGATGCTACAGAGAGGAAAAGAGAAGAACAGCACTGAGTTTTTCGATGAACTCCGACGAGTAGTGAAACCCTAAAAACAAGATCTAGGGTGGAAGGAAAAAGAGTTACTAGTATCACGAGAACGGCGGAGAGATGCCGCAGTATTTTGGTGCGCTCAGGGTGATGCAGCGGCCGGAGTCGGAGCAGAGGCGACGGTCGACGGTGGCGGCGGAGCTCTGGAGGTTGAGCAGCGCGAGGAAGACGACGCGAAGAGGCACGAGGGGGAAAAAGTGAAAATGACCCCTCGGTCTTATTTATAAAGGCAAGGGATAGGTGTCAGGCGCGAAAATCGAGGAGCCAAAACATAGAAGTGAGGCGGAGTTGTCGCCTCGATTGTCGGAGAACCATTAATGAAGATGACGTCACGACGATTTATCACGATCTAAGAAGATGACGTCACGGTGGTTTACCAAAGTATGAGAAGATGTGGAAGACGAAGTTTTTACTAAGGATTGACATGAAACTTGTTCAAATCAATCTGGGGCCTAATGTTGGGGATATTACTACTGGACGTAAACCGGCCAGTAGTAGCCGTATTAACTTTATGAAGAGTAGAAGCCCATGAAGATGTGGAGATGATGGCGCCTTACGAAGGCCCAAATCCCAGAAGAGAGTTAAGGCCTGTAGATGTAAACTGGCTTAATCATGTAACTTGCTTTGTAAGATAGGAAGTGTAGAGACCGAACCGGAAATGTTTCTGATTCGGCTTCAAGACTCTGTAAACCGACGGGCGCCACCCATGTATATAAGGGGACGACCCGGCAGCGGTTCAAGGGACAGCAACTCGAGAGCCAGAAAAAGAGGATTCGCTCCCTCGCCTTTGAAACCCAAGCAATACCAATCACAACTAGACATAGGCTTTTACCTTCATTGAAGGGGCTGAACTAGTATAAACTTCCCGTGCCCCTTTTTCCAGTTTAACCCCTTTAAGCTAACCCGTTGCGATGGCTCCACGACTAAGTCCTTTCACAAGGACATCTGTCGTGACAAACCCATGACAGATCTTCTAAAGGATGCCCGAGCTAGATGCTGGACACCACGCTCCAAACTTGTCCAGATTCCCGTCCAGATTCGACAGGGCTCCGGTATATCGGAGATCGGCGGAGATTGCTCCATCAGAACGCGACGAATTTACAGTGTTGTTGTAGACTCAATTCCGCACAATTCCACTGAAGGAATCATGAAAGCGATGATCGAGGAGGTGGTGGTAGCGGATACGAGTTCGCTATTCGGAAAAACAGCACGGTCGCCCAAGGGCAATGTTGACGTTGAGCCCCCGAGCTTCATGGATGATTACTCCATGATCATGATAGAGATCGGAGTTGATGTTGATGAAGGCCCTTGTCCGAACATGACGATTGGAGGCAGGGCACAGTCTTTGGTCAAGCCAAGGTGACCAGTCGAGCCGGTGACGAAGACGCCGACGTCGAAGTTGATCTGCAGGCGAGCCATTGATCTTTTTCCAATCACACAGCGGAACTCTCAATGAAAGCACCATTGTCGGTGTCAAAACCGACAGATCTCGGGGTAGGGGGTCCCGAGTTGTGGATTCTCGGATCAATGGTAACAGGAACGGAGGAGATGATGTTTTACCCAAGTTCTGGCCCTCTTGATGGAGGTAAAACCCTACGTCCTGCTCTTGTTTATATTGATGGAGTATCAAGTACAGAGTCGATCTACCTCGAGATCATATGTTGTGGTCTAAACCCTAGGGGTATGATGATTGATTTCATAATGATCTAGCCTGGCCCTGGCTTATATAATGTACCAGAGGCCTAGGAAAACAAGAGTCCTAGTCGAATACGTTGGTGGAGAGGAGCCCTTGTCTTGATCATCAAGTCTTGTGGAATATTCCTTGAATGCAGCATGGGCTTCCCAAAGTGGCCCATGAGTAAACTGTCATGGGGTCCTCGGCCCGATCCAGCTGGTCGGGAGACGACGTGGTGAGTACCCCCTATTCCAGGACACCGTCAGCGGCGCCCCCCTCTTTCCTTCTCTCCCTCTTCCCCTTCCTTCTTCTCCTACTCCAACTAGGGGAGGGGGGAAACCTACTCCTACTAGGAGTAGGAATCCCCCTTGGGGCGCGCCATAGAGAGGGCCAGCCCTTCCCTCCTCCGCTCCTTTATATACGGGGGAGGGGGGCACCCCATAGACACACAAGTTGATCTTTAGCCGTGTGCGGTGCCCCCCTCCACAGTTTTCCACCTCGGTCATATTTTCATAGTGCTTAGGCGAAGCCCTGCGTCGGTAACTTTATCATCATCATTAACACGCCGTCGTGCTGACGCAACTCACCCTCGGCCTCAACTGGATCAAAAGTACGAGGGACGTCACTGAGCTGAACGTGTGCAGATCGTGGAGGTGCCGTGCGTTCGGTACTTGATCGGTTGGATCGCGAAGACGTTCGACTACATTAACTGCGTTACTTAACGCTTCCACTTTCGGTCTACGAGGGTACGTAGACATACTCTCCCCCTCTCGTTGTTGTGCATCTCCTAGATAGATCTTGCGTGATCGTAGGAATTTTTTTGAAATATTGCGTTCCCCAACAACACGGGCGCTACACCTCCAAAATCCATGGCAAACTTTAGTGACATGGTGTCTCCTCGACGACGAGGAAGCGGGCGGTGATGATAGCTATGAGGCCGATAGGGGCTTTGAATCAGGGGGGGAGTAGATGTCAACTTCTACCGTGCTTTTTCTCCTGACAAACTTCACGCTATGTGTGTAGTTAGTTTCTTACCACCTTAGAGATGGCATTTTCATTTTCAGTAGCTCTATGTCATGATTCCATCAAATGAGGTTATCGGCATGTATGTGCCAAATTGTTTTCTTTTTTTGTTTTGCTTCATCTACATGATTTTTTTGTGATCTCCTGTAATATCATGATCATGGAAATTTTGTATGTGCATAGGTGGAAGTTTTTTTTGGGAAAAACATGGCATTTTTATGTGTACATGATTTGTGGGTTCAACCTACGTCCATGATGTCGACATTAGTTTAGTTAATGTTTTGACATGCCAACTTAGATTTTTTTACCATCACAACCTTAGTTGTGTTGCCATGGCAAACTTAACATGTGTATTTGATACCATGGAAACTAATATATACACTTGTCATGGCAATTTAACATATTTTCTATCATGGCAAATTGAGATGTGTTTCCAACGCAAGTTTGGAGTTTTCTCACACGCCATTCAACACTTGCCATGGAAAATTTTAAGATATGTCTTCATCGCAAGTTTAAATGTTTTTTATAGTATTTTTGACATGAAACTAAAATGTACTTTCGCCCTGGCAATTAAGATGTGCTTTTGCCATGGCAAATTAAGTTATGTTTCCCCGCAAGTTATGAGTTCATCACACATCATTTAACAGTTGCCATGGCAAGTTCAAATGTTTTCCTCACACGCCAATTTAAAAAACCATGATTTTTTTTGCCCATGACGAATTTCATTTTCTAACCATGACAGATTTATTTTCATGACCATGGCATTTTTATTGTTTGAACCATGGCAACATTTTTTATTAACCATAACAACTTTATTATTTGCACCATGGCATATTTCTTTTTCAACCATGGAAATTATTTCTTTTTCTTTCAACCATGGCTAGTTTTTTATTTAAACCATGGCAAAATAATATTATGGACCATGGAAAACTATTTCTATGACCATGGATTTTTTTATTGTTTGAGCCATGGTAAATTCATACTTCATAAGGTGGCAAAAAAAATGAACCATGGCAACTTTATTGTTTGCAGCATGGTAGATTTTTTTTCAACCATGGCAATTGTTTTCTATTTGTTTGGACCATGGCTACCTTTTATTTTTTAGACCATGCCAAAGTTATATTATGTACCATGGCAAATTTATTTCTATGGCCATGGAATTTTTATTATTTGAACCATGGCAAATTCATACTTCATAACATGGCACAAAAAAGTATGAACCATGGCAAGTTTATTATTTGCACCATGGCTATTTTCTTTTTCAACCATGGCAAAATTATACCGTGGACCATGCCATTTTTTATTATTTTCAAACATGGGAAACTGTTTTGTGTTTTACATCGTCATGTCTACACCACCATGGAAACTTTTATCGCGCATATCGTTCCCAAATTCTGTTCTTGTTGTAACTTTTTAAAAAATACAACAAATTTGTTGAATAGAGCATGCTAAAAAAATTGTGCACCATGGGAAGTTTTGGTAAAAAAATCATGTGATCATTAGATGCAGTATGGTTATTTGCCATGCTTCTAGAGAACATGTTTTCCTTAATTTTTGTGCCATGTGAGTGATTTTACAACATACAATTAATCATGTTTTCATGGCAATTATAGTTTTTCAATATTGGCAGTTATTATTTTTTGTTTTCATAACATTTTTAATTTGTTGGATCATTTTTATCATTGAAAAAATATATTAAAACCTTGTTGGCATATTTTTTTGTCGTGTAGGTTTTTTTTTTATTTTGTAGTTGAGCAGTGACATTTCTGTAGGGATTTGTTTCCTTTTTATAGTATCATATGGTGTCGGCGCGTTTCGTTCTGACGTCCAAATTCTCTTCAAGAATGTGATGGCTTATCAGACCCCATTCGAGGGTAAGTACATACTTAACCGTATGTATTGATGATTCCTTTACCTAACTAGTATTAAGTTTGTAAAAACATGTGTTTTATCAGTAGAGATGATGGATCTCTCGATCGTTCCATTTACCGGCCACCCATCGCGCCGTACCCTGTACTACTGTACGCGCCCCCATACGTCTCGCTCGTACACGTGGCAGCCGTCCCTCAGCGTCCTGCCCGTGGGCCCACGGCCCGAGTCACCCACAATTATTCAGCGTACCGCTCCCGCTTGATTTTGTTTTCCGGCCTCCGCTTTATAAGCACGGGAATCCCCCAGCCCCAGGCACGCACCGCACGGAGAGGAGGCACGCCTCGGCCAAATCATACTCAGCCAGGAGAGAAGAGTCCCCCGCCCGCCCCCTTTCTCCTCCCCCGAGCTCCCGCTCCCGAGGAGCTCCTCTGCCATGGCGCCCCCTCTCTCCTCCTGGCCATGGGCGAGCCTGGGCATATACAAGGCACGCGCCGAGCACCTCCTTGCTCACCCTTATCACCGTGCCAATGTTTTCCTCGTTGACTGACATCTTCGTTGTGCTGCAACTGCATGATTGACGGACGGACGCGCGCGCAGTACTTCCTGCTGGGCCCGCTGGTGTGGAAGGTGGCGCAGGAGTGGGCGGAGCAGGGCGGCGCGCCGCTGGGCTCGCCGTGGCTGCACCTGCTGGCGCTCTTCTCCGCCCGCGGGCTGACCTACCAGTTCTGGTTCTCCTACAGCAACATGCTCTTCCTCACCCGCCGCCGCCGCGTCGTCCCCGACGGCGTCGACTTCCGCCAGGTCGACCACGAGTGGGACTGGTAACCACACTCCTCTCCCCCTCCCCCTCCTCCTCCTCCTCGAGCTCGCTCGCTCGATCCGCACGCGGCCTGCATGCCGGTAGGTAACTCGGTAACAAGCTCCGGTAGTTCGCTGCCTCGCTCGCCGGGTTTTCCTGAGGTCGCTGCCTCAACGCGAACCGCGTGGGCCTGGGTAAGAAGCTACTACAGTACAGGAGTATTTATTTAAGTGCAGCACGACAGTTAGTTTATGGCGCCATTGAATGCAACTCCCCCGCAAAAAAAAAAGAATGCAACTCCGACCTATAAACCGAGCAGTTCTGCGTCAAGCCGTCCGGAATGTTCCTTGCGTCCGGAGTCTAGACTCCGCCGAGCCAAAGAGATGTTGGACACGTCGGGCGCTCCGGCAATCGCCATGGCACTCTCCAACCGCCATGACGTTTCCCAAGCCCCCTTTTCCCGGTCAATATGTCACGCCGCCGAAACATGTTCATTGTTTGAACATTACTAGTCAATATGTACGTGCAATCTATTTAATTTAGAAATACATTAATTATATGCGGATATTAAGTAGGATATTTTTTGCGTGTTATTATGTGATTAACACAAGCGCTCATATACACGCGCATACACTCATTCCTATGAACGCACACACGCACACCCTACCCCACTGAAAGCGCATCGCCGAAAATCCTGAAATAAATTCAGGAATAATGCGAGCATCAGGATTTAAACCTTGGTGGGTTGGGGATACCACTGTTCACCTAACCAACTCAACCACAAGTTGATTCTCGTCGGCACACACATTTCTGATAAGATGACCCGGCAGCAGCTAGTAAAAGCCGGACTTTCAAAAAAAAAAGCTAGTAAAAGCCGGTAAAATGGTGTATAGTTTATCTCGGTAGTATTAATACTTTCCTGAGATATGAAATGATTTTTTTTCTTGCTGTGTTGGACCCACCCGCAGGGATAACTTCCTGGTGTTGCAAACGCTGATTGGTGCGGCGCTGGTCAACGGCCCGCTGCCCCTCCTCCCGGGACTGAAGGATCTCCGCGTGTGGGACCCGCGCGGGCTGGGCATCGCGCTGCTGCTGCATGTGGGCTTCTCAGAGCCCGTGTTCTACTGGGCCCACCGGGCCCTGCACGGGGCCCCGCTCTTCGGCCGGTACCACGCCGGCCACCACTCCACGCCGGTGACCCAACCACTGACAGGTACGTATGTAACGTACGCGGTAGTACGCGGCAGCGAAGCATGGTTGCAGGATCGCGGCCGCAGAGCCGGGCCGGGCAGAGCTCCGGCCAACCCAGCCCAACCAAACAGCCCCAGTGGCAAAAAAAGAAGCGACAAAGCATGTGTGCCCGGGCTGCATGCAAGCCCCGTCTTTTTTCTCTGATTCGTGACATGCGCCAGACACCAGTGCCAACCGCATTGTGCCACGATATTCTCCGTCGTAGGAGTATACGTTTTTACCATGCACGCAGCCTTGCGGCGTCAATAGTTACCGTGCATGGTAACAATGCAGCATCAATCAAGTATTTCCATATGTGACCAAGTTTTATTGGTCTTGTTTGGTGGCAGCTGGATTCGGCACGCCGTTGGAGGCCCTGCTGCTGACGCTGACGATGGGGGTCCCGCTGGCAGGGGCCTTCCTGATGGGGGCTGGGTCCCTGGGCCTGGTCTACGTGCACCTCCTCACCTTCGACTATCTTCGGAGCATGGGGTACAGCAACGTGGAGGTCATCTCCCACAGGGTCTTCGAGGCCGTTCCCCCGCTCCGATACCTCATCTACACCCCGACGTGAGTCGAAAACCTTTTCTTGTTTACAGTACAATAAGCACACAATCATTTGACAGTAATTTCCTCGCGTGTGGTAATTTCTTTTGCTCCCCGCTGCCGCCTGCACGTGACACACTCACACCAGCCATCCATTATCCGTTGCAGAGTACAGTAAAGCTGCTGCAATCACGTTGCAGAGCACAGTAACTAAGGTCGATTGCCGTTGTGCTAATGCAAACGTAATGCTTTTGCTGTATGCAGGTATCTGAGCCTGCACCACAGGGAGAAGGACTCCAACTTCTGCCTGTTCATGCCGCTCTTCGACCTCCTGGGCGGCACCCTAAACTCCAAGTCATGGGAGCTGCAGAAGGAGATCTACAAGGGTACGCGATTGCTAATCACCCGAGGGCCCCCTACACTCATCAATTTTATTCTCGCGCAGTAGCGATAGGAGTAGTACGTGTACGAACGAACTAGCTGGACTACTGGAGCATAGTAACATTAATGAGGCATGCATAATTGCATATGCATGCATGTGTTGCCCTCTTGCGTTGGTCCCGTTCAGCACTTCATTAACCAACTAATCAAGCAGTGGCCGGCCGGCAGGCGTGTGCTCTGTGAACTTCTTGTAGTGATTAACGGCCGGGCGTTCGTGTGTGGGCGTGCAGGGAAGAACGATGGGGTGCCGGAGTTCGTGTTCCTGGTGCACGTGGTGGACATCATGTCGTCGATGCACGTCCCGTTCGTGCTGCGCTCCATCTCGTCGGTGCCGTTCGAGAACCACCTCATCCTGCTGCCCTTCTGGCCCGTGGCCCTGGTCTACGGGATGCTCATGTGGTGCTGCTCCAAGACCTTCCTCGTCAGCTTCTACTACCTCCGCGGCCGGCTCCACCAGACCTGGAGCGTGCCCCGCCACGGCTTCCAGTACTTCATCCCGGCCGCCAAGGCCGGCATCAACCGCCAGATCGAGCTCGCCATCCTCCGCGCCGACCGGATGGGCGTCAAGGTCCTCAGCCTCGCCGCCCTCAACAAGGTATCCACCGCGTGCATGCACTGCGCCATCCGTCTCTCCATTAATGAGTGAAGCCACATCTTCTTTTCGTTAGGTGTTGGTTGCGAGTCTTGAGAACAGATAGAGGCTACGGTGCAACCACCCCCCGTGCCTCTTTGCTGCTGGCCTGTCCGTGTCTGGTTGGCCGGCGCCCCGCGGCGGTGGTGTGCGGCACAGTGCTCCGCCACTGCTGGTGCTAGGTAGGAGAGTGGTGGCACTCAATCAGACGGGAGATCGGTAGGCATGTGAGCGCATTGAAGAGCGGCAATGGCGAATGGCGGGCGGGCCTAGTCGTCGGCGACGACGCAAAGCGCGCGGCGCATGGGAGAAGTACTACTAGTACTGTGCAGTTGAGATCGGGATCGGGAGGTCGGCCATGGAGAGGCACATTACTGTGTCGTTGGCAGGAATAGCACCCCATGCGCGCGCTAGCTAGCAAAGGTGGCCAACTTGTCCTTGCCGTTCCCGCGCTTCCATGTGCCGGCGACAGCGCTGCGGCTGCGAGTGGGCCACGGAGCCATCTATCTATCCATCGGTGGCCGGCCCGGCCGATCTGGGGGCGTTTGCCGTGGAGCGCTGTGGCGCGGCTTCTTTATCCTGTCCTGGTGCGCTCACGTGGCCCAATCGCGGCGCGTGATTTCAGTGTCTGGTGCATGCATGCATGCCTGCCGTGGAGAAGCACTGTGCGTGGATCGGGGGGCACAGGGCTTGCAGAGAGCAGGCCAGGCCCGGCGAAGAGTGGAGTCGGCCTGCGCCGTCCGAGTGGTCGCGCGTGGGTTGGGTTGGGTTGGTTGCTGCCAAGATCTCTGCGTGGATTCGGCGGCCTGGTCCCGCGCGAGGCCTGGGCTGTGCCTGTCAGCCTGTGCCGTGCTGAACGAACGGAGGCCGGCAGATAAGTCGGTACAGTGTACCTCTGTATTGCTGTACCTGCACAATTCCAAGCTGTTCACAGTGACGGGTTTATACGACAACAGTCCTCCCACAACCATCCAGCTTCTGAACAATCTTTTTCTAAGAAGTACCTAATTTTTTTTAGAGTGTGGCTAGGTCTCGGTCAACTCAGGTCTCACTCAAATGATATAGTATAAGAAGAAAAATGAAAAAACTGAAGAAAGAAAAATGCAAGATCAAAGGAATATATCATCGACTATTGAACTGAAACATAACGAAGTCTCAGTCGGCTGAGACTTAGCAAAACTGATTTTTTTTCTTATCTTGAAAACTCTCAGTTAATTTATTTTTTCTGTAACAGAACGAGGCATTGAATGGAGGTGGCACACTGTTCGTGGACAAGCACCCTGACCTGAGGGTGAGGGTGGTGCACGGCAACACCCTCACGGCCGCCGTCATCCTGAACGAGATCCCCAGCAACACCAAGGAGGTGTTCCTCACCGGCGCCACGTCCAAGCTCGGCCGGGCCATCGCCCTCTACCTCTGCCGGAAGAAGATCAGAGTCATCGTACGTATCCGTCCCTGAATTCACAAAGATGGCTAACTGAGAGGGTCAACTAGTTGTGACAATTTCCTTTTTGCTTCAGATGCTGACCATGTCGTCGGAGAGGTTCTTGAAGATCCAGAGGGAGGCGCCGGCGGAGTTCCAGCAGTACCTGGTGCAGGTCACCAAGTACCAGGCCGCGCAGAACTGCAAGGTCTCACCGCCGTTCAACCATCCGATCCGATTGCTGATCAATCTGTAGTTCCACCCTTGTATGATGTGTTGACATGGTGGTAACGTTGGGTGTGCTTGCAGACGTGGCTCGTGGGCAAGTGGCTGTCGCCGAGGGAGCAGCGGTGGGCGCCGCCGGGGACGCACTTCCACCAGTTCGTCGTGCCGCCCATTATCGGCTTCCGCCGCGACTGCACCTACGGCAAGCTCGCCGCCATGAGGCTCCCCAAGGACGTGCAGGGCCTCGGCTCCTGCGAGGTGACGCACACAACCATGACCGGCTGATGATCCATGCCGTCCCGCGTGTACTGACAGCGATCGTGTGTTTGTTTCAGTACTCGATGGAGCGAGGGGTGGTGCACGCGTGCCACGCCGGCGGAGTGGTGCACTTCCTGGAGGGGTGGGAGCACCACGAGGTGGGCGCGCTCGATGTCGACCGGATCGACGTCGTGTGGAAGGCGGCGCTCAAGCACGGCCTGACGCCGGTGTGATGCGATCGCTCCTCGTCGACGCAGGTGAAGCGCAGGTGCATAATGCAGCTGGAACGAAGCAACTAAGATCGCTCCCTCCTCCATCCATATGTATTGTTGTACTCCATTCATATCAAATGTACCATTGATACCGGCTTGACAAGACAAGAGAATGGATTAATCGAACCACCCAAGGACACCACACTTGTTTTGATCCGTCATCTTTTTTCTATGACAAGAACCCCCAAAAAGGGACAATAGGGTTTATATCAGCATTTCGATGGGGAATGAACGGCGATCAATCAAGGCCGGAGAGGGGCGGGAAGATGCACCGTGAAATCTCGGTTTGCTCGGGCCAGCAAGTGGTCGTAGTCGCCGCCGTCCCACTCGTCCCGGTAGGTCTCCGGGCGTTCCACCATGACCCGCATCGCCGCGTCGAACATCTCCCTCCTCCACCCCTCGGGCCCGCCCCGCCGGCATTGCTCCGCGAGCCAGTCCTCGTTCTCGAACTGAATGCATGAACAGTGTCAACATAGAAATTTTGCCGCGCCGGGTTGATCGAGCGCTGGGAAAGCAATCTTATTTCGGACGAATTTCGCGCACCTCGCGGTCTCGCAGTCTGTGGGTGTATCTTCGGGGCCATCCGCGAGCGCCCACACGCGAGTAGAAGGCCGCCACGTCTCGCATCATCTCGTCCTTGGATGGGAGCTTGAATCGCCCCGACAGAACGCCCGCCACCCAGTGGCTCTGCAGCTCGAACAGTGGAAAAGGGACCACCTGGATGGACGTTCCGAACAGAGTGGAACTGAGATGCATTTTCAAGATCGCAATGTTTTATACTCCTATGTGCTCTTGGATGTGATTAACTCTACATACCAGGCGCTTTCACAAGATTCCAGTGAACAATTAAAAAAAATCAAAAGACTGAAGATACCACTAAAATTTAAGATTCTCATGTGGTACCTTCGCAGTAGACAAAGTCTTGACAAAGGACAACCTGGCTCGTCGCAATTGATAAAAAATCAAGAAGTGTAGTTTTTTGCTCGTGACGAGATAATTAAACAACTCTTCTTTCAATGCAAATTCGCGCACTCTACGTGGTCAGTGTTCCAAACTTGCGTCCAATTTGTATCCGTCAAAAAATGTTGTCAATATATATATATTCCTAGAGATATTGTGATCATTCTCCCATGCAGGCTATCTATCAATGTACGCACTGCCTTCGTACATAGTCTATGCTACGCTGAATGGAGTATCGGCTGCTATTCACAACAGTGTGTACGTGATTGGAGCAAGTGATCATTGAGGTTTTTACTCGACATAGGCGACGACATAGTTTTTGGATTGGACCTCCACCCTCCCCGACATAGGCATGTTTTTGGTCTCATACAAATGTACTTTGCCATTCAGGGTAGCCAAAGTCGAGATTCTCAGTCGGATCGGTTTTTCTAAGACAGAATAGAGTCGTAGTTCCGAATAGTGGAACCAAGGAGTCTAAATCAGAAATCTCAACAATTGGTAATTCCCATGAAATACTAGGTTAGACACATTGAATTTCTATTGAAAGTATATATTCATTGATTCAACTAAGATGAAAACCGCTATACTTGATGTTGTCCCTTGAAACCTTTTGGGCCTAGATGTTCACCTGGACAATAATTGTTTGATTGCATGAGAGTTTAAGAATCAATATGTCAACAAAGTTGGGTGAGGTAAATTTGGTTTGAGTAGATGAACAAGAAGAATTCTCTTATAACGGTAAGTGCTAGAGTGGAATGTGTGTTACACTAAAGGAATTCAAGGAGAAACCTCTAATGAGACATGATTACAAGATCTCAGATTCTCAATATAAATTGATTGAAACTCCTTTGCTCTAATGGCGCAAAGGCCATACAATGGTTTCAAGGGACAACATCTCCGCGCGGCAGCCGGCACGCTGGAATGCGTCACCATCTCCGCGCGGCAGCCGGCACGCTGCCTTCGCGGCGCCACCATCCGCATCATCGTCCATCTCCTGCGTGTTGAAGACTACACATCAGCTCCCCTTGACATGGAGACGCAGGACGGCCGCCAAATGCCATACTCGCCACCAACATCCGTGTTTCCTACATGCCAGCGCGGAACCATCGACGGCCATGTGCCCGTGTCCACTGACGACGTCGTCATCCCAGGGGAGTTCGACTCCCATGGCACCACGACGCGGGATGCACCCCGGGGCCGCGACATCGGCGATGGAGCCTGCCGCGAGCTGCGGCCGCGGCGGCATGATGACGAGGGCGAAAACGATGACGACAGGTCGAGTGCGCACGGCGACCGGCGTTCTGGGCGCAGGCATGACGCAGCCGTTCCGCGTCCCCGCTCGCGTTCCCCACGAA
This sequence comes from Triticum urartu, assembly GCF_003073215.2. NCBI lineage: Eukaryota > Viridiplantae > Streptophyta > Magnoliopsida > Poales > Poaceae > Triticum > Triticum urartu. The sequence continues at coordinate 127,460,114 of NC_053027.1, forward strand.
GGCGTGACGGGCAGTCGGGGGGGTCGGCGCGACAACGGCGGGAGGCGCCACGCTGCCGATCCCTCCCCCGCCGTGGGCTGCTTCCGGCAGATGGGGGTGGTGGCGCTGGCCGAGGCAAAGGTCCGACGAGTCTTCGGTGGCAAGGAGGCGGACGAGCGCCTGACTCTTCGCACTGTGATGCTCCACGAGGCGTCTGAACTGCGTCGACTAATCGCCCTGCCGGCCGCGTCTGCCACGACTCCAGCGGGGGCCGGCTCGGTGTCTTCACCGTCCCTGGAGGCTGGCACGCCCGTGCCTTCAACCGTGGGGATGGAAGCCTGGTCCGGCGGCGGCGCATGCATTGGCGTCGGCCATGCACTCGAGGCGCTCTACATCGACGACACTCCTCCGGGTTTTGGCGCCATGCCTCCCCTATCCAGCCTGAAGGCAACAAACCACGATGGTTCCCCTCCCCACTCTCCGATGGCCACGACCGACCCGTCACCAGACGCGACTCCCCTGTGCGCACGCCGGTGGCCATGCCACTGCCGACCTTGGCGCTGCTGGGGCCCTACAGCACGACGCCCACGGCAACTCTGACTCCGGCCTCCCCTGTCCACACGTCACTAGACGGCGGCGACGCAACGGCGCTCCAGAACAGCACCACGCCCGCACCCTGTGTGCTTCGCCGGTTCCTGGACTCCGTGGCAGCCCCCCCTGTGGCGCCCCTGCTTCCTGCCCCGGTGCCTAAACCGCCCAGGACCAAAGGAGCCAAAGGAGTCAACCTCTCCTCGCCACGGAGGAGGGGGAGGCTCGCGCAAAAGAAGACGCGTCAAGCCCTGCAAGGCAGTTCGTGTTGGGGAACGTAGCAGAAATTCAAAATTTTCTACGTGTCACCAAGATCTATCTATGGAGAGACTAGCAACGAGGGGAAGGAGAGTGCATCTACATACCCTTGTAGATCGCTATGCGGAAGCGTTCAAGTGAACGGGGTTGATGGAGTCGTACTCGTCGTGATTCAAATCACCGATGACCAAGTGCCGAACGCACGGCACCTCCGCGTTCAACACACGTACAGCCCGGTGACGTCTCCCACGCCTTGATCCAGCAAGGAGAGAGGGAGAGGTTGAGGAAGACTCCATCCAATAGCAGCACAACGGCATGGTGGTGGTGGAGGAGCGTGGCAATCCCGCAGGGCTTCGCCAAGCACCACAGAAGAGGAGGGAGAGAGAGAGATGCAGGGCTGCACCAACGAGAGATTTCATCGCGTGTTGTGTGCAGCCCAATGCCTCTATTTATATAGGGAAGGGGAGGGGCTGCGCCCCCTCTAGGGTTCCCACCCCTAGGGGGGGCGGCAGCCCTAGATGGGGACAAGGGTGGCGGCCAAGAGGGGAGAGGGGAGGGAGGCGCCACTAGATGGGCCCTAAGGCCCATCCCCTTTAGGGTTTGCCCCCTTCCCACTCTTCCATGCGCCTAGGGCCCTTGTGGGGGGGGGCGCACCAGCCCACCTGGGGCTGGTCCCTTCCCACACTTGGCCCATGCAGCCCTCCGGGGCTGGTGGCCCCACTTGGTGGACCCCCGGGACCCTCCCGGTGGTCCCGGTACATTACCGATAAACCCCGAAACTCTTCCGGTAACCAAAACAGGACTTCCCATATATAAATCTTTACCTCCGGACCATTCCGGAACTCCTCGTGACGTCCGGGATCTCATCTGAGACTCCGAACAACATTCGGTAACCACATACAAGCTTCCTTTATAACCCTAGCGTCATCGAACCTTAAGTGTGTAGACCCTACGGGTTCGGGAGACATGCAGACATGATCGAGACGTTCTCCGGTCAATAACCAACAGCGGGATCTGGATACCCATGTTGGCTCCCACATGTTCCACGATGATCTCATCGGATGAACCACGATGTCAAGGACTTAATCAATCCCGTATACAATTCCCTTTGTCTATCGGTACGATACTTGCCCGAGATTCGATCGTCGGTATCCAGATACCTTGTTCAATCTCGTTACCGGCAAGTCTCTTTACTCGTTTCGTAACACATCATCCCGTGATCAACTCCTTGATCACATTGTGCACATTATGATGATGTCCTACCGAGTGGGCCCAGAGATACCTCTCCGTTTACACGGAGTGACAAATCCCAGTCTCGATTCGTGCCAACCCAACAGACACTTTCGGAGATACCCGTAGTGTACCTTTATAGCCACCCAGTTACGTTGCGACGTTTGGTACACCCAAAGTATTCCTACGGTATCCGGGAGTTGCACAATCTCATGGTCTAAGGAAATGATACTTGACATTAGAAAAGCTTTAACATACGAACTACATGATCTTGTGCTAGGCTTAGGATTGGGTCTTGTCCATCACATCATTCTCCTAATGATGTGATCCCGTTATCAATGACATCCAATGTCCATGGTCAGGAAACCATAACCATCTATTGATCAACGAGCTAGTCAACTAGAGGCTTACTAGGGACATGGTGCTGTCTATGTATCCACACATGTATCTGAGTTTCCTATCAATACAATTATAGCATGGATAATAAACGATTATCATGAACAAGGAAATATAATAATAACTAATTTATTATTGCCTCTAGGGCATATTTCCAACAGTCTCCCACTTGCACTAGAGTCAATAATCTAGTTCACATCGCCATGTGATTAACACTCACAGGTCACATCGTCATGTGACTAACACCCAAAGAGTTCTGGGTTTGATCATGTTGCTTGTGAAAGAGGTTTTAGTCAACGGGTCTGAACCTTTCAGATCCATGTGCGCTTCACAAATCTCTATGTCATCTCCTAGATGCAGCTACCACGTTCTATTTGGAGCTATTCCAAATAACTGTTCTACTATACGAATCCAGTTTACTACTCAGAATAATCTGGATTAGTGTCAAAGTTTGCATCGGCGTAACCCTTTACGACGAACTCTTTTACCACCTCCATAATCGAGAAAATTGCTTAGTCCACTAGTTACTAAGGATAACTTTGATCGCTGTCTTGTGATCCATTCTTGGATCACTCTTGTACCCCTTGACTGACTCATGGCAAGGCACACTTCAGGTGCGGTACACAGCATAGCATACTGTAGAGCCTATGTCTTAAGCATAGGGGACGACCTTCGTCCTTTCTCTCTATTCTGCCGTGGTCGAGCTTTAAGTCTTAACTTCATACCTTACAACTCAGGCAAGAACTCCTTCTTTGACTGATCCATCTTGAACAACTTCAAGATCATGTCAAGGTATGTGCTCATTTGAAAGTACCATTAAGCGTTTTGATCTATCCTTATAGATCTTGATGCTCAATGCTCAAGTAGCTTAATCCAGGCTTTCCATTGAAAAACACTTTCCAAATAACCCTATATGCTTTCCAGAAATTCTACGTCATTTCTGATCAACAATATGTTAAAACATATACTCATCAGAAATTCTATAGTGCTCCCACTCACTTCTTTGGAAATACAAGTTTCTCATAAACTTTGTATACACCCAAAATCTTTGATCATCTCATCAAAGCATACATTCCAACTCCGAGATGCTTACTCCAGTCCTTAGAAGGATTGCTGGAGCTTTGCATACTTATTAGCATCTTTCTGGATTGTCAAAACCTTCCGGTTGTATCACATACAACCTTTCCTCAAGGAAATCATCGAGGAAACAATGTTTTGACATCCTATCTGCAAGATTTCATAAATAATGCAGTAATCGCTAATATAATTCCAACAGACCTTTAGCATCGCTACGAGTGAGAAAATCTCACCGTAGTCAACTCCTTGAACTTGTCGGAAAACATCTTAACGACAAGTCGAGCTTTCTTAATGGTGGCATTTACCATCATTGTCCGTCTTCCTTTTAAAATCCATATGTACCTAACAGCCTTACGACCATCAAGTAGTTCTTCCAAAGTCTACACTTTGTTTTCATATGTGGATCCTCTCTCGGATTATATGGTCTCGAGCCATTTATTAGAATCCGGGCCCACCATCGCTTCTCCATAGCTCGTAGGTTCATTGTTGTCTAGCAACATGACTTCCAAGACAGGGTTACGTACCACTCTAAAGTAGTACGCATCCTTGTCGTCCTACAAGGTTTGGGAGTGACTTGATCCGAAGTCTCATGATCAATATCATAAGCTTCCACTTCAATTGGTGTAGGTGCCACAGGGACAACTCTTTGTGCCCTGCTATACACTAGTTGAAGTGACGGTTCAATAACCTCATCAAGTCTCCACCATCCTCCCACTCAATTCTTTCGAGAGAAACTTTTCCTCGAGAAAGGACCCGATTCTAGAAACAAATCTTTATTGCTTTCGGATCTGAGACAGGAGGTATACCCAACTGTTTTTGGGTTGTCCTATGAAGATGTATTTATCCGCTTTGGGTTCGAGCTTATCGGCCTGAAACTTTTCCACATAAGCGTTGCAGCCCCAAACTTTTAAGAAATGACAGCTTAGGTTTCTCTAAACCATAGTTCATACGGTGTCATCTCATCGGAATTACTTGGTGCCCTATTTAAAGTGAATGTGGTTGTCTCTAATACTCAACCCATAAACTATTGTGGTAATTCGATAAGAGACATCATGGTATGCATCATATCCAAATAGGGTGCAGTTATGATGTTCGGACACACCATCACACTATGGTGTTCCAGGCTGTATTAGTTGTGAAACAATTTCCACAATGTCTTAATTTTGTGCCAAACTCGTAATTCAGATATTCATCTCTATGATCATATCATAGATATTTTATCCTCTTGTCACGACGATCTTTCAACTTCACCCTGAAATTACTTGAACCTTTCAATAATTCAGACTCGTGATTCATCAAGTAAATATTCTCAACATCTACTCAAATCATCTGTGAAGTAAGAACATAACGATATCCACTACATGCCTCAGCACTCATTGGACTGCACACGTCAAAATGTATTACTTCCAACAAGTTGCTTTCTAGTTCCATTTTACTGAAACCGAGGCTTTCAGTCATCTTGCCCATGTGGCATGATTTGCATGTCTCAAGTGATTCAAGATCAAGTGAGTTCAAACGGTCCATTTGCATGGAGTTTCTTCATGCATATACACCAATAGACATGGTTCGCATGTCTCAAACTTTTCAAAAATGAGTGAGCCCAAAGATCCATCAACATGGAGCTTCTTCATGCGTTTTATACCGATATGACTTACGTGGCAGTGCCACAAGTAGGTGGTACTATCATTACTATCTTTTGGCATGAACATGTGTATCACTACGATCGAGATTCAATGAACCATTCATTTTAGGTGTAAGACCATTGAAGGTATTATTCAAATAAACAGAGTAACCATTATTCTCCTTAAATGAATAACCGTATTGCGATAGACATAATCCAATCATGTCTATGCTCAACGCAAACACCAATCTCGATGGTAGAGGGAGCGTGCGATACTTGATCACATCAAGCTTGGAAACACTTCCAACACATATCGTCATCTCACCTTTAGCTAGTCTCCGTTTGTTCCGTAGCTTTTATTTCGAGTTACTAACACTTAGCAACCGAACCGGTATCTAATACCCTGGTGCTACTAGGAGTACTAGTAAAGTACACATCAACACAATGTATATCCAATATACTTCTATCGACCTTGCCAGCCTTCTCATCTACCAAGTATCTAGGGTAATTCTGCTCTAGTGGTTGTTCCCCTTATTACAGAAGCACTTAGTCTCGGGTTTGGGTTCAACCTTGGGTTTCTTCACTAGAGCAGCAGCTGAATTGCCGTGTCATGAAGTATCCCTTCTTGCCCTTGCCCTTCTTGAAACTAGTGGTTTCACTAACCATCAACAATTGATGCTCCTTCTTGATTTCTACTTTCGCGGTGTCAAACATCGCGAATATCTCAAGGATCATCATATATGTCCCTGATATATTATAGTTCATCACGAAGCTCTAGCAGCTTGGTGGTAATGACTTCGGAGAACCATCACTATCTCATCTGGAAGATTAACTCCCACTTGATTCAAGTGATTGTTGTACTCAGACAATCTGAGCACAAGCTCAACAATTGAGCTTTTCTCCCTTAGTATGTAGGCTAGAAGGAGGTCTTATACCTCTTGACGTGGGCACGAGCCTGAAATCTCAATTTCAGCCCTCGAAACATCTCATATGTTTTGCGACGTTTCAAAAACGTCTTCAGTGCCTCAACTCTAAACCGTTTAACCGAACTATCACGTAGTTATCAAAACGTGTATGTCAGATGTTCGCAACATCCACAGACAACGTTCGAGGTTCAGCACACTAAGCGGTGCATTAAGGACATAAGCCTTCTAAGAAGCAATGAGGACAATCCTCAGTTTACGGACCTAGTCCGCATAATTGCTACTATCAACTTTCAACTAATTTTTCTCTAGGAACATATCTAAACAGTAGAACTAAAGCGCGAGCTACGACATAATTTGCAAAATCCTTTTGACTATGTTCAGGATAATTAAGTTCATCTTATGAACTCCCACTCAGATAGATATCCCTCTAGTCATCTAAGTGATTACATGATCCGAGTCAACTAGGCCGTGTCCGATCATCACGTGAGACGGACTAGTCAACATCGGTGAACATCTTCATGTTGATCGTATCTTCTATACGACTCATGCTCGACCTTTCGTTCTACTGTGTTCCGAGGCCATGTCTGTACATGCTAGGCTCGTCAAGTTAACCCTAAGTGTTTTGCATGTGTTCCGAGGCCATGTCTGTACATGCTAGACTCGTCAACACCCGTTGTATTTGAACGTTAGAATCTAACACCCGATCATCACGTGGTGCTTCGAAACACGAACTGTCGCAACGGTGCACAGTTAAGGGAGAACACTTCTTGAAATTTTTGTAAGGGATCATCTTATTTACTACCGTCGTTCTAAGCAAATAAGATGTATAAACATGATAAACATCACATGCAATCAAATAGTGACATGATATGGCCATCATCACTTTGCTCCTTTTGATCTCCATCTTCGGGGCTCCATGATCATCATCGTCACCGGCATGACACCATGATCTCCATCATCATGATCTCCATCATCGTGTCTCCATGAAGTTGTCACGTCATCTATTACTTCTACTACTACAGCTAACGGTTAGCAATAAAGTAAAGTAATTACATGACGTTTATGTTGACACGCAGGTCATAAATAAATAAAGACAACTCCTATGGCTCCTGCCGGTTGTCATACTCATTGACATGCAAGTCGTGATTCCTATTACAAGAACATGATCAATCTCATACATCACATATATCATTCATCACATCCTTTGGCCATATCACATCACATAGCATACCCTGCAAAAACAAGTTAGACGTCCTCTAATTGTTGTTTTGCATGTTTTACGTGGCTGCTATGGGTTTCTTGCAAGAACGTTTCTTACCTACGCAAAGACCACAACGTGATATGCCAATTGCTATTTACCCTTCATAAGGACCCTGTTCATCGAATCCGATCCGACTAAAGTGGGAGAGACAAACACCCGCCAGCCACCTTATGCAACTAGTGCATGTTTGTCGGTGGAACCGGTCTCACGTAAGAGTACGTGTAAGGTTGGTCCGGGCCGCTTCATCCCACGATGCCGCCGAATCAAGATAAGACTAGTAACGGCAAGCATATTGAACAAAATCAACGCCCACAACTACTTTGTGTTCTACTCGTGCATAGAATCTACGCAATAGACCTAGCTCATGATGCCACTGTTGGGGAACGTAGCAGAAATTCAAAATTTTCTACGTGTCACCAAGATCTATCTATGGAGAGACTAGCAACGAGGGGAAGGAGAGTGCATCTACATACCCTTGTAGATCGCTATGCGGAAGCGTTCAAGTGAACGGGGTTGATGGAGTCGTACTCGTCGTGATTCAAATCACCGATGACCAAGTGCCGAACGCACGGCACCTCCGCGTTCAACACACGTACAGCCCGGTGACGTCTCCCACGCCTTGATCCAGCAAGGAGAGAGGGAGAGGTTGAGGAAGACTCCATCCAACAGCAGCACAACGGCGTGGTGGTGGTGGAGGAGCGTGGCAATCCCGCAGGGCTTCGCCAAGCACCACAGAAGAGGAGGGAAAGAGAGAGATGCAGGGCTACACCAACGAGAGATTTCTTCGCGTGTTGTGGGCAGCCCAATGCCTCTATTTATATAGGGAAGGGGAGGGGCTGCGCCCCCTCTAGGGTTCCCACCCCTAGGGGGGCGGCAGCCCTAGATGGGGATCAAGGATGGCGGCCAAGAGGGGGAGAGGAGAGGGAGGCGCACCAATATGGGCCTTAAGGCCCATATCCCTTAGGGTTTGCCCCCTTTCCACCTCTTAGGCGCCATGGGCCCTTGTGGGAGGCGCACCAGCCCACTAAGGGGCTGGTCCCTTCACCACTCTTAGCCCATGCAAGCCTCCGGGGTTGGTGGCCCCACTTGGTGGACCCCCGGGACCCTCCCGGTGGTCCCGGTATTACCGATAAACCCCGAAACTCTTCCGGTGACCAAAACAGGACTTCCCATATATAAATCTTTACCTCCGGACCATTCCGGAACTCCTCGTGACGTCCGGGATCTCATCCGGGACTCCGAACAACATTCGGTAACCACATACAAACTTCCTTTATAACCCTAGCGTTCATCGAACCTTAAGTGTGTAGACCCTACGGGTTCGGGAGACATGCAGACATGACCGAGACGTTCTCCGGTCAATAACCAACAGCGGGATCTGGATACCCATGTTGGCTCCCACATGTTCCACGATGATCTCATCGGATGAACCACGATGTCAAGGACTTAATCAATCCCGTATACAATTCCCTTTGTCTACGGTACGATACTTGCCCGAGATTCGATCGTCGGTATCCCGATACCTTGTTCAATCTCGTTACCGGCAAGTCTCTTTACTCGTTTCGTAACACATCATCCCGTGATCAACTCCTTGATCACATTGTGCACATTATGATGATGTCCTACCGAGTGGGCCCAGAGATACCTCTCCGTTTACACGGAGTGACAAATCCCAGTCTCGATTCGTGCCAACCCAACAGACACTTTCGGAGATACCTGTAGTGTACCTTTATAGTCACCCAGTTACGTTGTGATGTTTGGTACACCCAAAGCATTCCTACGGTATCCGGGAGTTGTACAATCTCATGGTCTAAGGAAATGATACTTGACATTAGAAAAGCTTTAGCATACGAACTACATGATCTTGTGCTAGGCTTAGGATTGGGTCTTGTCCATCACATCATTCTCCTAATGATGTGATCCCGTTATCAATGACATCCAATGTCCATGGTCAGGAAACCATAACCATCTATTGATCAACGAGCTAGTCAACTAGAGGCTTACTAGGGCATGGTGCTGTCTAGTATCCACCATGTATCTGGGGTCGACACCGTCGGGGGTCGATCCGACGGCCAGGGCCCGCCGACTTGTTTCATTTCCCGATGAATTCTGAACTAGCAACATATGCATGTCACAACTCTTACGATGTCATGCGACACGCCCGACGTGCGATGGCACGTCTCCTTCGCTGCCGATCTGCAGACGCGTTCTCTCTCGTTCCACGACGGCGTGCTGGTGCTGCGGCGAGAGGCTCTCAGGATCGTCCTGATCGATGGGCGCGGGATCACGGTCGACGCACGGTTCCTGCGAGCGGGGGAGCACATCGACATTGGTGACGTCGTCTCGCTGCCGTGTCACTTCGCGAAGATTCGGGAGCGATTACCGGCGACGTGGTCGTCGCCAGCAACAGCGGCGCACGGTACGGGACGTGACGCGATTCACGGGAGAAGTGCGGTTCATCGGACGAGCGAGCCGAACCGTGACGAGGCGGACTCGAGCCCCACCCATCGCCCGCCAATGGCGGATGGGCGGCATGTGAACATCGACTGCCAGGAGGGCCCCAGCTGCGCCAAGGACGTGGAATTCTCTAGAGCGTGCGAGGCGGGGGGAACTACATCTCTTCCCCCACCTACCACAGTGAGCGCACGAGACACACACCTCGCCCCGCTCTTCGGGAACCTGTGGGGGAGAGCTAGGGTTTGTCCTCATATCCATTCCCCGAGCGATTCCTTCGGCTGGTGGCGCGGCAAGGTCGACGGCGACGGTCGCTCCTTCGCTCAAGTAGTTGCAGCGGAGCGGGCGGGAGATTCATCAAGCGCGGCGATGGGAGATCGAGGTGGGGGAAGATCCGGAGGATGGCGCGACAACACGGCGCGAGGCGGCTTCAACGGAGGGTGCAAGGCACCGCTGCCAAATCAAACCCGCAATATGGTTTGGCAGCGACCAGATCCACCACCGGCGGCGTCCGGGGGGCGAGATCTGGAGGAGGTGAAGTCGGGGACAGATGGGAGGCGGCTGCGCGCGCGATGAGCGGGGCGGCCAAGGAGACGACGGTGACCAACAAAGCGGCGCCGCCACCCCCTCCATCTGCCCCAACGTCGAACACCAGCGAACTCTGCATCAACTGCAACCTCCCAGGTCACTTCGCTCCTCGCTGTCCTACCATTCGGTGCGAAAAATGCAACAAATTAGGTCATATGGCTCAATTATGTCAGACTTTGAGGCCCTGGGAATGTGTTCCATCGATGTGTGGGTTTCAATCTCCGGGACAGGGTTTTTTCTATATCCCTGATCTGTGTGCATCTAAGCAAAATACTGAAAAAACAAACAATGTGGTGATTACTGTTGTGGAAGGATGTGCGTCTGTGAAAGAGATAGAACAAGAATTTAATGCCATCTTTGCCCGAAAACCTGGAAAGAAAAAATGGCATTGCACGGCTCGCTCTATTAGCCCTAATCAGTTTGTCATGCGCTTTCCCAATGCTAGCGAAGTGGAGAGAGCTTGCTGCTATGGGAAGCGCATGCCTCTGAAGGAGGGAGATGTTGTGGTATGCATAACTCCTTGGTCTGCTTCGATAGGGCCAAAGGGGTTATGGAAAAGGCTTGGGTAAAGATTCATAACATTCCTATTGAAAAAAGATGTGTTGAACATATTGCATATGTTGGAGGGCTGGTGGGGATAACATTGAAAGTGGATGAGGCCACGATCCACAAACCTGAATATGCTAGAATCTTGCTAGGGTGCATGGAGGTGAAGAAAATACCTCCCTCAGCTGAAGGAATGTTGGGTGAGCAATATTATGACTTCTTTTATGAAGTTGAAAAAAGTGTGACAATGGGGGCTGATAAGAGCCAATCTTCTATTGCTGTAGACAATAGTGCATCCCCTTCTTTCCCCAAGAAAGCAAGGACAGACCTATATCCTTCTTCTTCTGTTGGGCAAGGAGAAACCAGTGCATCTATGGTTGGTAATTATTCATCCCAAAATTATGAAAAAGGAACACAGCGACTTGCTGCTGTTGCAGAGAGTGAAGAAGAGGAGGACAGTGAGGAGGGAAACCACACTGAATTGCTGATAGAAACTATGACTAGAGAGCATGAAGATGGGGAAAAAATAACTATGGTTCTCAGACTGGCAATACATCCTATGGGGAAAATTTTGAGGTGCTGGAGGTGGAGAGAACGGGTGGGTCTCCCACGTCTGAGAGTAACAGTCAGAAAGGTGTGTGGGGGATTATTACTCATACTCCTCCCTCGCCATTATACCTTTGTCATGATGAAAACACTCACGGGAATATGTTTCCTTCCTTGTCAGATTATGTGGTTTGGCCCTCCCTGCCTCATATTGTGCCCCTTGAAGAGGGTTCCACAGAAGAGGGAAAGAAATGCAGCACCTATACTGTTGAGTCCCCATCGGGGTCCCCTATCCATGACTCTATGTTTCATGAGGGAAAAGTTCCACGCAGGCAAATGCAGAAATTGGGGAGAGTGGAGGAAGTGGCTATCAACAGGAAGAAACGAGACTCTGAAGGTATGAAAATACCCAACTCTAAAAACCAATTTTCTGCTCTATCTGATAATGCCATTATTCTACGCGCTGCTCTTATGGGGGTTAAAATTTCTGATGATGATTTCTCTACTATAGATGTTCTTCGAGAGCTAGAGCATTCTAGAAATCTGTTAAATGATAAAAACAATGATGCAAATAATACTAGTATCACTATAAATGATGGTTTGGGTAATGATGTCCCTTTATCCTTAATCTGGGATGATGATAATAGTAATGTGGAGGAACCATTTATCCTTGTTCAATCAAAACACAGGAAAAAAAGAGAGAAACGCAGACGATCAGGGGTGGTTATATCCCCAATAAGATCTGCTAGGCCTATGACAAGAAGTCAAAAGAAAAAAGAAGAGGGTATGGCTGCCATGGATCCTGGCAGACCCCCCAGAGTGAAAAATAAGCCTGGGCGATATAAATGAAAGGCATCTTTTGGAATTGTAGGGGGGCAAGTAAGAAAGGCATGTCTACTGGCCTCACGGACATGATATGTGCCAATGAGGTGGATTTTATTGGGTTACAAGAGACTATGAAGGGATCTTATAAATACTCCTTTTTTAGGAAGATAGACCCATATTAGAAATTTCATTGGGAATGGGTTCCCTCGAGGGGGAAGTCGGGAGGTATTCTGTGTGGCCTCAATAAAGATAAATTTGATGTTCTTGGATCTAAACAGGGACAATACATCCTGCAAATGGACTTGTTTGATAAAACAAGAAATGTAGTTGGTCTCTTCTAATAGTATATGGTGCTGCTCATGATGAGCATAAACCTGAATTCATCACAGAATTATCCTCATTGTGTCATAATATTAAAAGACCATATTTGGTGGGGGGGCTTCAATATTATTCGCCATAGTGGTGAGAAAAACAAAAAAACACCCCTATCTCATTTTTCATATGTTTTTAACTCTGTTATCCACCTGCTTGGTTTAAGAGAAATTCACATGGCTGGGGGTGCTATATGTGGTCCAATAAGCAGGAAAACCCAACCCTTGAAAAATTGGATAGAGTGATGATGTCTCCGGAGTGGGAAGACTTATTTCCCCTCGCTTCGGTGAGCAAGCTAGTTAAGGAATTATCTGACCACAATCCCCTACTATTGGATGGTGGGGTTGCCTCATCTAGAGCACCAGGGAATAGGTGCTTCAAATTTGAAAATGTTTGGATTAATAATCCAGAGTTCCTTCCCTTAGTGGCTGATATTTGGGCTAGGCCAGTGTATACTATTAACCCCATTGATGTCCTAAACATTAAACTGAAGAGGTGCAAGAAATTCTTCAAAGGTTGGGGGTCCAATATATTTGGGCATAATAAGATCAAGAAGAGACTTATCAAACTTGAGTTCCAAGAGTTGGAGGCGATTGAAGAGTCCACTGGGCTGTGCGGGGAGGCTTACACTAGGAAGCTCGATATCCTAGTAGAGCTCAACGAGATGTATGTAGAAGAAGAGCTTCATTGGCACCAATTCTATAACGAGAGATGGTTGTTGAAAGGAGATAATAACACTGACTTTTTTCATAAAGTAGCTAATGGGCGTCGCAGGAAAAACTCCATGAAATCTCTTGAGTACGGATCTGTGACTATAGAAGGGACCAAAAACTTGTTGTCCCATGCCACAGAGTATTATAAAACCCTTTTTGGGCCGGCTCCGGGTAACCTTTGCCATATCAATGCAGACTTATGGTCTCAGGAAGAGAGGATGACATATGCTGATAATGAAGACTTAACTCGACCTTTTTCTCTTGAGGAGATTAAAAAAGCCCTTTTTGATATGAGATCCAACCGGGCCCCTGGTCCGGATGATATCCCTGTTGAGTTCTATCAACATTGCTGGGAGGTGGTTGCCCCGGATCTTTTCCATCTTTTCGAGTGGTTTTATGAAGGCAAGTTGGACGTGCAACGTCTAAACTACGGCATTATAACTCTTTTACCCAAATCGGCAGATGCTACAAAAATCCAGCAATATAGGCCAATTTGCTTACTTCGTTGCCCCTATAAACTCATCACCAAAGCTATGGATATTAGAGTAAGCAAATATGCCTATAAGTTGTTTAGTGTCCAGCAAAATGCTTTTATTAAAGGGAGACACATTGTTGATGGTATTCTCTCCCTGCAAGAAGTGTTGCATTATACTCATATCAAAAAGCAAGTGGGTGTGATCCTTAAACTTGATTTTGAAAAGGCCTATGACAAAGTTAATTGGAATTTTTTGCTTGACTGCCATGAGAAGCGTGGGTTTAACTCTAAGTGGTGTGGGTGGGTCTCTCAAATCCTTAAGAACGGCACGGTGAGTGTCAAGATTAACGATGAGATCGGCCCTTATATACAAAGTGCTAAGGGGGTACGGCAGGGTGACCCTCATTCCCCCTTTCTATTCAATATGGCGGCTGAATGTCTGACTAAAATGGTGCTTTCAGCACAAAAAACGGCCTCATTAAGGGTTTGGCGGCTGATCTTATTGATGGAGGTGTTGGTATCCTTCAATATGCGGATGATACGGTGGTATGTTTTGAACATGGCATTGATAAAGCTATCAATGTCAAACTTTTGCTTTACCTATTTGAGCTCATGTCAGGATTGAAAATCAATTTTGACAAGAGTGAGATTTTTACTATCGGAGGGGATAACGAGACTGACTTAGTATATGCGGACATGTTTAATTGTCAAGTGGGCACACTGCCCATGAGATATTTGGGTGTCCCTGTTACATATTCTACCCTTAAGAACATAGAATTGGATTTCCTGGAAGGTAAGATGATTAAAAAACTGGATGCCTGGATTGCTTATGCAGCATCACCAGGAGCCAGACTTACTCTGTTGGGGTCCAGACTGGATGGGATTCCATCTTATCTTATGTCGATGTTTCTTTTTAATAAAACTTTTATTGAAAAAATGAATAAACATCGCAGACGATTTTTCTGGAGGAAAAAGAACAAGAAACATGGATACCATATGGTGAAGTGGGATAGAGTATGTCATTCTAAGAAGATTGGGGGTTTGGGGAGGATCTTCATAAGCAGAACATTACTGTGCTTGTTAAATGGTGGTGGAAGCTTGAAACAGGCGATGGCCTGTGGCAGCGGATTGTGAGGGCCAGATACTTTAGAAACAAAACAGTAGCTAATATACGGACCCGTTTCTCGGATTCTCCGAGTTGGAAAGCTACCATGAAAGTCAAAGACACATATATGGCTGGAAGGAAAGTTAATATCAATAGTGGTAACCTGGCAAGAGTCTGGCACGGCCCTTGGGTGGATGATACAGTTCTATGTGAGCGCTTCCCAAATCTATTTAGTATTTGCCATGACCAAGAATGCACTGTTGCTTCCTAGGTTGCAAACGACTATAATCTGGGTTTTAGACGCGGATTGTTTGGAGAGTTGAATGACCAATGGACTTGGATGGTTGAGAAAGCCAGGCAGCTGACTTTGACTAGCTCTCCGGATACTATCTCATGGAAATATAATAGTAAAGGAAAATTTACAACTAAGTCGGTTTATGAATGGCTAGAAAAGAACCTATCTGGCCCCAACTATAAGTGGGTGTGGAAGGCCCATATCCCTCTAAAAATTAAAATTTTCTTATGGCAGCTTTTTCAAAATGCTGTACTTACAAGAGACAATATGCGGGCTAGGCAGTGGCCTGGGATCCTACTTGTTCTTTTTGTACAAATATTGAAACAGCGAACCATCTATTCTTTAATTGCCCACTTGCCCGCACAGTTTGGGGCGTACTAGGAATGACGGGTGGAGCATCTTGCTGCCCCCGATCGCTGTGGCAAAGTTGGGCGTGGCTGTATAGGTTTTTTCCAAGAGGGGAAAAGTTCTATATGATGATTATCGCTGCTGTTTGCTGGGGGATCTGGATCCTTCGAAATAAAGTCACTTTTGATAAACATATTGCTCGCACTCCGTTGGAGGCTGTTTTCACTGCATGCTCTTTTATGTTATATTATTGGGCAGGTTTACTTAAAGAAGATGACAAGGTGAAGTTTCAGACGGGTGTGAAGAGATTGGCTCAGGCGGCTGCTGCATTGGCGGATAGATCCTTTCCTCGTGGCAGACTCCTTCTCGACGACAACGACGGGATCCAGATCGGCTAGCTGAGCTCCGTTGGTGTTTTATGATTTGGCTTACCACTGGGGTCTGATGCCTGCTGGTTATGGCGTCTTTTGGTAATATTTTGCCGCGGCAAAACCTGTTAGCCAGTAGTCTTATCGTTGAACTCGTTTTCAGTCGGGCAGTTGCTTGTGAGTGCCATCAGGTTTTCGCCCCACGGCGGATGGTCCGCTCTAGGATCATCATGCAGTGGGTTTCCTGTTGGTGCACCAGCTCGCTCTTCCCCAGTCTCCTTTTGCGTTTCTCAGTTCGGTTCTAGTTCCCCTTGTGGGTTGTGGTTAGTCGGCAAAAACTTGGATACTGACTGATGTATTTCCGTTGATTGAGAAACTAATGGAAAGGGGTGACAGCCCGGTTGAAAAAAAAGGAGTTGATTGCTCGCGCCTGCAACCTGCTCGGCTCGGAGTCGGAGATGGACGCCTGGGTGCAGACGGCCTATGCGGCACTGTTCAACACGCCCCTCGCTGCTCCGGTCATCCTGGCAATCGAGACTCTCACGAAGCATGTTAAGGCGGCAAACTCCAAGCTAGAAAAGAAGAAAGCCACCACCACTGAAGAACCTGAAGTTGACAATGTGTAGTTCCTCTACGTACTGCTTTGCTACCGTGTGTGTCGTCGTTCACCACTCAGTCATTGCTGCCCCCTTTCGAGTTCTTCAGAACCAGTGTACGCAACTTAGTGTCCCCAGGTTCACAAAGCGGCACCCCAGTGTGCATCCTCGTCAACTGTATCAAGTTTTCAGATCCTGTGTGCTTATTGTTTCCTCATATGGCGCAACCTAATGTCAAACTTATATGCTAGAATGTGCGTGGACTAAATGCCCCTGCCCGTCGCGACGCCGTGAGGGACCTCGTCCGAGATTGCAAGGCCACAATTGTTTGCCTCCAGGAGACTAAGCTTGATCACGTCGATGATGTTTTGATTACAAGCATGCTCGGACCCTCCTTTACTGCAAACTACAAGGTCCTCTCGACTGTTGGCTCTAGGGGGGCATGATAACGGCTGTCTCTGACTGTTACTTCAGTCTTTCGGACTTCCACGCTTCGCAAGGAACTATCTCTGCCACCGTGACCATGCTGGCTGAGGGCCTCGACTGGACACTGTCTTGCGTTTATGGCCCTCAGGGAGAACAAGAGAAGCTTCTGTTCATCAACGATCTCAAAGAGCTGAAGTATGTTGTCAAGCCACGATGGCTCATTCTTGGTGATTTCAACCTCATCACCAGAGCGGCTGACAAGAACAACCAAAACATCAATAACCGCCTCATGGGTAGTTTCCGTTCTGCACTAATTCACCTACAACTAAAAGAGATTCGACTGTCAGGCAGAAAATTCACTTGGTCAAATGCTCAAGTGAATCCAGTGCTCACAAAGATAGATCATTTCTTCCACTTGGACGACTGGGATGTTTTTTCCCCAATGCGCACCTTCAAGCCATCTCGTCGGCCTGCTCGGATCATGCCCCGTTATTCCTCCTTGGGGATACGGAGGTATGTCGGCGTCCATCTTTCAAGTTTGAGGAGTTCTGGCTTCGTCTCCCAGGTTTCAAGGAAACGGTGGCCGCAGCCTGGAATAAAAACGTCCAGTCAACCAACCCAGTTCGCAAGGTACACATCAAACTGGCCAGGACTGCAAAGGCCCTCAAGAAATGGCAAAGAGAAAGAGTTGGAGTGCTTAAAACACAGATTGACATTGCAAAGGAGGTAATCTGGCGGCTCGACCTGGCCGAGGAGGGAAGGTCTCCCTCCCCAGCAGAACTGGGGCTCAGACGTAGGCTTAAGCTCTCATATCTTGGTCTCCTATCCTTCCAGAAGATAAAGCTCCGCCAGCGAGCACGCCTCACACGTATCAGGCTTGGGGACGTCAACTCAAAGTTTTTCCATGCAAAGGTGAATGGACGCCAGCGAAAAAACTACATTCAGACACTACACACGGACCATGGTGTTGCCATCTCGGCCGAGGATAAGGAACATGTGCTCCTCTCCCACTTCCAAGACCACTTGGGTACTCCCACGCCCCGTAACTCAAGTTTAAATTGGGACAACCTGGAGATGACCATGCAGGATCTCTCAGAACTGGAGGCACCTTTCAATGAGGACGAGATAAAAGACGCGGTTTTTTCACTCCCTTCCGTAAAAGCGCCTGGCCCGGATGGGTTCATTGGAGCCTTCTTCAAAGCATGCTGGGACATCATCCGAACCGACATTGTTGACGCAATCCTTCAGCTTGCTAACCTCTGCGGCGACTGTGCTTCTCTCATTAACTCCGCGAACATCATACTGCTCCCCAAGAAGGCCGACGCCCGTGTGGTCAGAGACTACAGACCAATCAGCCTGATTCATAGCCTGTCCAAGATCTTCTCCAAGCTGCTGGCAAATAGACTCGCTCCTATACTGCCCAGTTTGGTCTCCAAATGCCAAAGTGCCTTCATGAAGAAACGCTCCATCCATGACAACTTCCTGCATGTTCAGAACCTCATAAAGGACCTGCATCGTCGGAACATCCCGGGCCTCTTTCTCAAGCTCGATATTTCAAAGGCTTTTGACTCGGTAAATTGGGCCTTCTTGCTCGAGGTCATGCAAGGCCTGGGGTTTGGACAACGTTGGCGGGACGGGATCTGCCTCTCCTTGTCTTCTTCTTCATCAAGGGTGCTTCTTAACGGAAACCCCGACAGAAAGTTCAGCCACGCAAAAGGCCTTCACCAGGGCGATCCAATATCACCTATGCTTTTCATCCTGGCCATTGACCTGCTACAGCAGATCCTTCAACTTGCCTCCCGGCAAGGCATCCTAAAGCCCATTCGTGCAAGGACGGCCAGATGCAGGATATCCCTTTACGCCGATGATGCGGGCATTTTTGCGAACCCAGACAAGGATGAGCTACGCGCGATTTCGGCAATACTGAAGACTTTTGGAGACGCAAGCGGACTTGTCACAAACTTGACCAAGACTGAGGTCTTCCCGATTAGATGTGCGGGCATTGACCTTCAAGATGTGCTATCAGTCTTCCCCGCCAAGATCGCCACCTTCCCGGGACATTATTTGGGGCTACCACTGCATTTTCACCGGCTAAGAGGGATTGATCTACAACCTTTCATTGACAGATTCACGGGTAGGCTGCCTGGATGGAAAGGAAAACTCCTCAACAAACCCGAGAGGGTGGCTCTTGCGCAATCCGTTCTCACGGCCATGGCAACCTTCCACATCACCACCCTTAACCTGTCAAAGGGGACCCTGCGAAAGATTGGCAAAATCATTCGGGCCTTCGTTTGGCAGAAAGAGGACCAAACTCAGACATCGGGTGGCCACTTGCTTGTTAACTGGAAGACTGTCTGCCGCCCCAGGCATTTGGGCGGCCTGGGAATCATGGACCTAGAAAGATTCGGCCGCGCCCTACGTCTACGGTGGCCGTGGCTGCAATGGACTGACCCAGAGAGGCCATGGGTGGGATCCGAGTTACCATGTGACCAAGCAGACATGAACCTCTTTCGTGCATGCACCTCGATTACGCTGGGCAATGGGCAAAAGGCCCTCTTCTGGCAGGACAACTGGACCGGAAGCGCCCCCCTCAGGCTTGTGGCTCTAGAGCTTTACAAGATCACCTCCAGAAAGAACAGATCGGTGCACAAAGAACTCACGAACGAGAACTGGATAAAGGCGGTCGCCAAACTTCAGACCATGCAGCAACTAGGAGAATTTGTGACTCTCTGGGAGCAGATCGGGCAGGCAACCCTTTAGCTTGCCCAAGAGGACTGCATTCACTGGAATTTAACCACCCCAGGGGCGTATTCCGTGGCTTCGGCCTACGGCGCACAATTCTTCGGCTCCTATGCACGGTTCGACACGACGAAGGTCTGGCACGCAAACGCTGAGCCTAAATGCAAATTCTTCGCCTGGCTCATTCTTCATGGGAGAATCCTCACCGCGGATATACTGGCTGTGAGGGGATGGCTTCATGACCCCAGGTGCCTGCTATGCCTCCAATAGCCTGAAACTGCAACTCACCTTTGTAAGGACTGTCCCTTCACGGTCGCGGTTTGGAACCAGGTGAACACCTGGACAAACGAGGGCGTACCAATCTCGGGCTTCCTCCCGGAGCCTGGGAACGTGTCCCATTGGTGGGATAAAACACTGACAACATAGTCCAAGCAGGGCCGCCGGCGGCGCAGTGGGAGAATCATCTAGGTCAATCTGGAAGGAGCGAAATAGGCGTGTTTTCACCGGACAAAGACTGACGCACCGTGAGGTTGCCGCACTCGCCCTAGACGCTATCATTCAGCAGGACCTGGCATTTACAGGATGCTTCCCAAACACGGGTATTGGCTAACTAGTTTTGGGTAGTTCTCAATCTTTTGTAGTCCTGCAGCGGTCCCTAAAACCGCTCGCCCCTCTGTAAATTGCGCTTTTCTGCTCCTTCCCTTCTATAAAGAAAAAGGCAGTGCTCCTGCCGGTTCCTCAAAAAAAAAAACCTAGCCACATACTACCCCGTGAGCAATTGCTCTTGTATTGACGCCAACTCTCCCCAAAGCACAACATCCGAAGTTATGGATATATTTTATCTTCAGAACAACCATCATATACAATCATGAGTGGAAAAAAACTATTATTTCATCCTCATATGAAAATTAGCAAATCCGCATAGAGAAATTATGGAGATAACAACTTCTCCTAACCGTTGACTATTCAACAACGATCGTCACTCATCTCCACATGTTCATGCATTTAAGCTCGTAACCTACATCAACATTGTATTTGTTTTTCATTTGTATGTAGAAAGTGTTATAAAGGTAAAAAAAAATACACTATGGGACATGGTGACAAGCAAGGTGTAAATCTGGACCAACCATTCGTTGGAGATCAGTGATGTATCTCCTAACTGTATTCAATTTGTGTTAAATTGAACGATCAATGTGCATCAGGCCACGTAGTTGACAAACTGCAACACACTCGATCACCTCATTTGCTAGGATCAGCTCGCGAACGGTATAATGCACCACGCCGCCTCTTTAGTCGAATACGATGTATGCATGCTTTTGCATTTCCCTTATACCGAGTTTTCTTCATTCCTACACGTACCTCCCAAGATCGAGGAAATATTGATTCTTATACCAAACTACTAGGAAACCCGTTTGATCAATCTCCTTGTTATTGGAATTCTGATTGATCAAACAAGAGATGAAATGCACCATCATTATGCTTTGACCAGGGTAAGTGAAACTAAATCAAGTATATTTGGATTAATTCGCTTCTTTTCCTATAGTTTTCTTTAATTCATGGATGGAATCGAGGGATTCTACTCGGTCTACTCTTACCTCATGTGGCCCCACTACATGTTTACTAACTGCACCACCCATTAATTTCTCACAGTTGCCAACAGAAATCAAGAATGTGTACTGAATAAGCTAATCAGTGTGAAGTCCTATGCTAGAACATCTTTAGGTCTATCTTCATATTCTGTTATGTATGTGCATACTGCATACAAATGATTTCTGTTTCTAAAATGCGGTAAGTATTTAAAAATTTCACGAATCCGAAATCTTAATTTTGAAAATATGTCCAGCACATAAGATTAAACTAGTCCACCTATAACAAATAATCGATTGCGTTTGATATACTTCCAAATTTCATTAATATGACAACTTAATACTAACACTAACAAATCATCCATTCAAAACACTAGCATAATCATACAAAGTGGAGGTATGTGAAAGTGGGAAATTAAAAAAAATAAGTAACCATATGTTAGATTCCTGAAATTTGAAAATACCATCCTACTCACAATATGCACAACTTCACAGGCAGATGGGGTAAAACGGAGAAAAACACATGAACAACAAAGTAGTAAACCACAAAAAATTCTTATTAGGGAGATGATCAAAACTAACTGTTCAATGCACCAAGACAACATCAGCAAAAAATAGGATATAGATAGCAGGTGTTCCATAGAATGTCCAATGGATTTAGCTTTCATGTACCCAATCTTTACGAGTGCACTATGTTGGTTTTTATCATCTCATATGCCTGTTATTGATGTGTAAATGTACCTTTTTTATGAGAAGATGTGCAATGGTACTACCATACTATGTAATCCAAGTGCCCATTTACTAATGCCATATATGTCTCGTCCTCTTTAACCATTTTGCCATGGTGCACACTTCACTTGTATGTTGAAGTTGATGGTAATTTTGAAGTCTAACATAGAGTAGATTCTAGGTTTTCACCGGTACTAAGGCGTGCCTTCATTAGCTCTGAAATCTAAATCTCATTGATTACTGAAACTCTAGCTATGACTTACCGCGTGGAATAACTACTCGGCATGTACTTCTAACACAATAATTGCATGCTAACAACCCGCGAGGTATACTAGATCAGTATTCCTTGTTATATTGATGGTGTACACATTTCATATATGTCATGTAGTATTTAGTTCTATACTATATTACCCTGAGATCTCAAAGTCTTTATTGATGGCTCAGATTTAATCCTCGCTTGGATACATGTCCGAAAAAAACCGCATCCTACATATGTACAATAATATATTACTTGAGCTGAAAAATTCCAGACATCCTTATTCTTATGAACATAAAATAAATAAAGAACTCATCGCAATTGCCAAAAAATAGTGAGCCTGCTATATAGGCGCACTACAAATATTAAGATAGAAACAAACCTTTAAAGGCAACCTGATGAAGGAGAGTCGAGGAGCAACCTGTGGCGGGAACACATGCTTGTACAGTGGATCGACACAATTGTCGTCCACGGAGACGGTTGTATCGTTGGTGAGGAATGTGAAGTTGTACTTGTATCTACCCTTGGGATAAGATAAACATCATTTCAAAAAGGATAAGATAAACAAAGGTATGCATTTAAAAAAAATATTCCACTTCGAATCATAATCCTGTGTAACTAAATGGATGATCCCCACTAATGTATTTCTGTTAACATGCAGTGATGCATCGGAGAAGGCCCACCTCAAAATGCTACCATGCATGGGAAACTCTTCATGTTCTATTATGTTACATATATTCAATAAATATTTATAACTATACAATAATAAAATATAGTCAACATACATATTTTCAGATTTAGTTCTCATACAATTAATCCAAATATTAATGTTCCATATAACTAAATATCAATGAATTATATTGCAACCATCATCTAGTTAATTATTGTCCCGGGCTCAACTTGAACCCCATACGAGGAAGCCATCTAAATGGAACCATAAACTCTCTACAACCATTAAAATAAACACCGTAGTAGTGTTGAAAAGTGAATTTGAATGTAGTGAATGCTTTGGAGATAATCCGCATAGAATCATAAAAAAGGACAATGTGCGAAAATAGGAAGATAAATTCGTTATAGTTTTTTCTATGGGATAAAAATGTTGATATTGGTTGATGATTTTTTTGCTAGACCAGTAACTTATTTAGATTTATTTCAGAATCCTGGAATAAGATCAACTCCCAAACATTAACCATCAAAAAACCATTCCCAAACATTAGCCTTGTTATTCAAGGTGATTTTGCATTGAAACCCTAAAAGAAGACAAGTTATTTTGCACATGGCACAAGCATTTATTATTTTGTTATGAAAGTTTCCATGTTTCGAATTCCTTGCATTCCCTACATTTTGTCACATTTCAAGGAAACACCTGAATGCAAAATTACTTTTCCATCATGGCTAAGGTTGGAAATTACCGGGTCTAATATCTACGGTTTCATAGTTTCGAGTTCGAATCTAACTTAAATTGTGTTTGGTTTGCTTGTGTGGCCTCAAGTGTGTCTGGAAACTGTATGCACCTTATTTGGTTGATGACCTGATAAATTCTCCGGTTGACTGGCTGGACGAACTATAGGGGCGATTAGCCTGGCCAGCCATCGATTTTTTGTCGAAAAGGACCATCTACACGAACGAATTGCTAAAAAAGACCACCTGCAGATCAATTTGACAAAAAAGACCTCCTCGGCCGTGGCGGCAGTGCGGCAGGCGACACGTGGCACCTGCCGCCACGCTGCAAGGCGGCAGTACTGTATCGCCTGGCAAAACGGGATTTGGCGCCGGTGACGGAACAGCAGCGGTGTGTGGGGCCTGGCCGCCAAGGCGCATGGCGGCAGTACTGTACAGTCTGGGCCCAGCCGCCTTGCGGGCTGGCGGCAGCCCTGTTGCGGGGTCGGCGCTACAGCCGATAAGGGCATCTCCAGCCGCGCCCTCAGGAAGGCCTCCCCAGGCGTTTTTTTCACGCCGGCGCCGAAAAATCGGCCCAGTCGCGCCCCCAGGAACCCGATTTTCGCCGGCTTGGGCCGAAAACAGCGCCGGCGGACCCAGGCCGAACCCGGCGCGCTGGGGGGCGCCCGGGGGCGCCGGGGCGAACTGTTTTGGCGCGAAACAGCCGTGGGCCCGCCGCGTCAGCGACTCTACCCTCTTCTCGGCCCTTCGTCGTCCTCATCGCCTCGTTTTCCACGGCGAATCAATGCCAAAGCTGCCGCGCCGGTCAGCCTGCGCCATTGATGCCTCACGGGCGGCGCAGTGAAGACCGGATGACGCGCGTCCCTCGCCCTCCCTCGCCCGCCACGCGTACTCACGGCGGCTCGCGCACGGACGGCGCCTCGGCCTATATAAGACGCGCCCCAGAGCACTCGGCGACTCATACTCTCTCGTCGTCGTCGTTCCTCCCTCGCCTCTCTCTCGCCGTCGTCGTTCCTTCTTCTCCTCTCTCTCGCCGTCTCCAGCACCCATGGTCGAGCGCTTCCCAGGCGACGGCGCGGCGGCGAACGGATTCGGCCGCCGCCATCTTCACGAGAGCGAGGCTCGCCTCCTTTTCGAGGCCGAGTACCCGGTCCCGCCGGACATGCGGGTACCCGGGGCGTGGAGGATCAGCGCCGGCGGCGTGCCAGTGCCCCCGATACCCACCGGCGCGGCGCGGCGTGCGGAGATCGCACGCATCCGCTCGTCCCTGCCGCGTGCGACGAGGGAGAGGCCACGGTACGTCCCCGACAGCCCGCTCTGGGAGCCCTACTTCCGCCGCTGACACGTCGAGCAACTCGAGGCCACCAACGGCGTCGAGCCCTCCGGCAGGCTCAACGCCGTCGGCCGGCGTCGGTGGTGGGGCGTGCCCAGGCACACGTTGGAGGCCGTCCTCGAGTACATCGAGGGCGGCAACACGCCGCGCCTCGAGTACCCCGCCCCCCCCCCCTTCCTTCTCACGCCGCCGGGGAAGCTCCTGGACCCCGAGGCGCATGGAGACCGGGGGGTCCTCCTCCTCGTCCGGCGGCTCGCCCTGCCTCCGCCCCGTCAAGCCGGAGCCCCAGGGCACGCCGGTCAGCGCGCGCACTCGCAGCTCCGGCGTCCGCATCGGCGCCAACGCCTCCCCAACCACCGGCTGCTTCGTCCTCGTCGAGCCCAAGCTGGAGCCCGGCCTCCCCGCAGAGTACGAGGAGATAGCCCGGCGCGGCTTCTCCGACGAGGACGCCCTGCGGTGGGCGCGGGACGACTACCTCCGCGACGAGATGGTCCGGCAGCGCCGGGCCCTCGAGGAGATCGCCGCCCGCAAGCGTGGGCGCGAGGACGAGCACGGCGTCGTGGTCCTCGACAGCGACGACGACGACGACGCCCCCGGACCGTCCAACCCGCCGCGCCAACCGGGGAAGGGATGCAGCAGGGACGGCGGAGGCGTAGGCGGGGGCGGCGGCGGTGACTACACGCGGTTCTACAGGGCGGGCGGCGAGGGAGACGGCGGAGGTAGCCCGCGGTAGTTTCTTCCTTTTTTTGTAAAATATATCGAAGTTTGAACGAACTCGCCGATATTTGCGTTAAATTTGAGTCGTTTTTGCGCCGTATTTGACTTTTTTAATTAACCGTGGGCGCCGCGACTGGGGGACATCACACCCCCAGTGTGCGGTTTAACGCCGGTGCGTCCCAGGGGCGATTTTTTGCCTTCCTGGAGGGCCAACGGCTGGAGATGGCCTAAGATGGCATGTTAAGATGGCATGTTCTGTCGATAGGAAGAGCTGGTCGCTCGGCCAGCCGCTAGCCACATAAATCAGAATGGTGACAATGCTTTTGATGCATATATAAACATCCGCTAGAGAACAAATGATGTTGTTCTGTGCTTTCACAGAGAAAACGACGCCTACCTGCATGCAACATGCATGTGATCAACCCCTCCTTTTTCTTAATTAATCATATCGATTACAATCAGGCCTGATCAAGCAATTGTGTGGCCGCCAGCCCACGAGGCGGCAGGGCCCAGGCTGTACAGTACTGCCGCCATGCGCCTTGGCGGCCAGGCCCCACACGCCGCTGCGGTTCCGTCACCGGCGCCAGATTCCGTTCTGCCAAGCGATAAAGTACTGCCGCCTTGCAGCGTGGCGGTAGGTGTCATGCGTCGCCTGCCGCACCTGCCGCCACGGTCGAAGGGATCTTTTTTGTCAAATTGATCTGCAGGTGGTTCTTTTTAGCAATTCATTTGCGTAGGTGGTCTTTTTCAACAAAAAATCCCAGTCATCTAGGCATACGACCAGACTGAGCCAGGTGGCCTAGGTGAGTCACATACTCATCCAAAAACGAGATGCATGGCGAACAAAACTGAGCAGCCCATACTAATTCAAGAGGTCAGTACACAAATAGCTTAGGCAGCCTAGCTATGAAAAATTATTTCATTAGCCAGACATCGATTTTCCTCATGCATAGAGCCCAGGTCAGCAACCAAACATGCCACCAGCACCTTGGGTGTGATATGACTTCTGCTAGAATATGCAGTATATTTATATCATACCATCTCTTCCTATAAGTTTAGGGACTGTTTGGTTGGAGACTAGTGTGGCCAAGCCAAAGTGTGGCAAGGCACACAAGTGTGGCTGAGAAATTGAACGTCAAACTTTGGCAAAAAAAATTGTCTCTATGACAAGTGGACCATAGAAGCAATAAAGTGTGGCAAGTTAAATTGTGACAAAAACCAAACACATGCCAACTAAATTGTGGCTGCCAAATTTTGGCTTGGCAAACTGTGGCTGAGAACCAAACAACCCCTTAGACTTTTGGATGAGTTGATTAGTTCTCGAGTTCAAGACTACCAACACAGTATTTAAAAATATATTCTAAAGTCTACATCAATCACACGTCTAACGGTTGAAGGACTAAAAAAGCTTATATATGAAGAGGTGTGTTGAAACATATTGCCTACCTCTGTTCATTAGTTCAGACTTTTAAACGAATTGATTGGAGCATGAACTCATTACGATGTAATTCAAGTTAGTATAGTCTCGAATCACACAACATAGTTAAAATGCGTGTGCTCCTCTCTCTTGACCACACGCCCAAAGCCCCCCCCCCCCCCCCCCCCCCCCCCCCGTGTGTTGGTACATGTAATTTAATTAAGTAATTTAATTAAGTATTCATTTTGTTCTGGACACTTAGCCAACCAATTGGTTGGTATTAAGTATTCATTTTGTTCTGGACAGTGCAAAGTTTGCATCCTGAATTTTTTGGTTGCTATTACTGTGATATGCTGATAGGAGTAGTATTAGGCCAACTCTATCGCGCGATCTTAAACGGACGTCTGTTTTGTTTGGTTTTTGTTCCTTTGGATAAAGATTTGGGATTGTGTCCAGGCCTATCCTGGGATGCGGTGGCCATGCGTCCAGCGTGCGGCCGCATCCTTTTGCCCTATCCTGTCCGCGTCTATTTAAAAAAAAGAGACGTTTCAAATGCCAAGCCCCAGTTCACGACCCGAGTTCATCACGCCGGCAACAAAGTCAGTGGCCTACACGACCATCGCCGGCAACACAGCCAGCGGCCGGCAACACAGTCAGCCTCCAAAATGAATAGTTGTCCTCACCGGCAACACAGCCGGCCTCCAAAATGAATGTTTTTTCGCCGGCACACTGCCAGCGGCCCAGCGGGCGGGTGGCACCCATACCAGCCTCCAAAAAGAACGGCCATGCCGATCGGACGACCTAGTTCAGGCCTTCGGCATCGATTATCTCCTTCTGCTTGGCCTCGAATCAGGCCCTCGTCTTGTCGCTCATCTTTGACAAGTCCACGCTCATGATCGCAAGGGCCACCT
Organism: Triticum urartu; assembly: GCF_003073215.2. Classification (NCBI taxonomy): domain Eukaryota; kingdom Viridiplantae; phylum Streptophyta; class Magnoliopsida; order Poales; family Poaceae; genus Triticum; species Triticum urartu. The sequence goes on from NC_053027.1 coordinate 127,488,196, forward strand.
CCTTCGCTTTGGTGGCGGCATTGGTGACCTCGATGTCGAGCTGCCTCTGCCTGGCCTTAACGTTGTCGGCCTCGATGTCGAGCTGCCTTTGCCGGGCGGCCTCTTCCATGTCGAGCTGCCTTTGCCGGGCCGCCTCCTCCATGTCTATCTTCCTCTTCTTGGCCGCCTCCTCCATCTCAAGCTTCTGTCGTTGGAGGTCTAGGTATTGCTTCATTTGCTCGTCCTTGCTTTGTCGCTTCTTCTCGTCCCTCGCATCCTTATGTGACATCATGCCATGCAAAGTCTCATACAAGGCCATGGATGAAGCGTCACGTATGTCGTCCACCTTTGAGTTGGTCTTGCCCCTCGGCCTTTTCAACGCCTCGCCATCCCCATCTCCGGCGAACTTGGTCGTCTTCTTGCCTCTCTTCCTTTGAAGTTGACGGTATTGATCCTTGAACTTAGGGCAATTGTTGATGATCGTCCAACAATGCGTAAGAGTGAATGGCTTGTCATTGTGCCGGGCCTTGAATGCCTCCAAAGATTGAAATGCCTACACCACATGATCAACAACAAGTGAACATGCAAACATATACACGGCCGAAGTCTCATGGCCGTAGCAAGGGCTAGAAAGAGAAGAGCATACCATGTCTCCAACGCCGAGACCACTCACGGGCCGTGCTTCAACGCTCTCAAATGCGGCACAATACTTGTTGCACTCTTGTTGGATGAACAACCATCTTTTTTGAATCGAACCGATGCCACGGTTGCTTGTAATTTGGTAGGGCTCAAACATCTTCCTTTCATGGAATATTTTGTGGACTCTCGTCCAAAAAATAATGCCCTTTTGTTGCGCGCCGGTCCTTGGATCTTGGCTAATCTCCATCCAACATTGGCAAATCAACTTGTCCTCATCTTGTGTATATGAACCGGTGCGAATGTTCTTCCGCTTCTTTTGTACTTCCGCTCTTTGGGTGAGCTCGTCTATGAACAATGGAGTGCCACTAATATCAACATCATTGGCTTCATCTTCATCTTCACCTTCGACATAGATGTCATCGTCTTCATGCCACGAATCACCATGGTCGTAGTCAGCACGGTCGTCGGCCTCTTCATCGGCCACGTACTGGGCGCGGCCATCCTGACTTTGGGTCTCATCGAGGTCGTAGGCACAGCCATGCCCACCCTGGAAGATCACGTCCTCCATGTACTGGTTGTAGAAGGGGTCGTCCACCATCGGCGTTGAGGTTGGCATTTCGTCAAACAACACGCGGGGGGCTGGCATGGTGCCCGTGAACGGTGCACGCGCCTGCTTTCTTTGCATCTCAATGGAAGGCCGCCCGTCGCTGCTGGACTCAGGCGTCACGTTGAGGTCGATGACGGCCGCGGGGCGTGGTGTGGACGGCGCGAACAAGCCCACGTCCGGCGACGCCGAGAAACGGGTCTGGCCGTCATGCCTGGGTGAAGGAAACCCGGACGACATGTGCGCGGCGCGCGACGTCGGCGACTGGCAGTGCGTAGGCCGGGCGACCGACGAGCCTGTGCTCGCCGGGCCGACGGCCGCTGCATGGAACCCCGTCGGACGGCCCATGCCAAGCATGAGGATGGCATGCGCTTTGTTGACGAGGTCCTCCTTCTCGTCGGCAGCGGCCTTGCGCCGCGCGGCCTCTAGCTCCTCGCGCTGGGCGGCGAACTTGGCCGCAGCGACATTCATCTTGATGGCCGCTCTCCGTTCCCTCCTCTTCACCGATTCCGCGTCCAACTTGGCGATCTCCTCCAGCGTGTACTCCGACCACGGCTTCCTTGGCGCCTTCTTCTTCACCTTTGCGGTCGGGTCGACGGCCAGGCCGCCGGAACTCGGCGGGGCGTCGGCCATGGACGGGGGAGAGGGGGGGGACGTGGGAGGGTTTGGGAAAAATGGCGCCAAATGGCCGTCGGGGGGTTTTTGGTTTCTCCCACCGACAGGCGGGCCAGGGGAGGACAAGCGCGCGCGTCCCGCCCGTCCGTGCGCTGTCCGTTTCACCCCAAAACCGGCGCAAGTTTGGGCCGGGAATGGGTCGAAAGCGGACAAAAATCCGTTTGCTCCCGCGCGCTGGGCCGCCTTTTTTGTCCATTTTACCCTAAACAGACGAGGCCGAACAGAATAGGGTCGCACGGTGGAGTTGGCCTTACCTCCGAATGAAGCCACATGTTAGCGTGTCCGGGCAGCTTCTCGCTAGTGGCAGCAAACGCCCATCTACTGGCGAGATGGACCTCTTTGGCGACGCCAGCGATGTCCCTCGAGATGTCCGTGCCACTCGGTCCACAACCTATCACCACCACAACCTGCCAACCAAAATGAATTTACTGTAGAGCGTTGAGAAACTTCAGATCGCATCGACCATCGGACAAGTGCAAAAGAAAACAATCACTGGGCAAAAACACACGGAAGGACGGACGCACTTGGCCGTGGAATAGCTCGGGCACGCGGTAGCCGGTGCTGTGCAGCTGCTTCCCAGGCCAAGCATCCGCGCCTGCGGCACCAAAGCAAATTGTCACGAGCTCGATCGGCGACGCGTTGCGCAGCACCAGGAGTGCCTGCCGGCGGAGAATGAGAATGGATCGACAATGTGTTACCGGCGACGTCGGCGAAGTGCGGCTTGGAGTAGTGGCCGTTGCAGACGACGACGGCGTCGAACACCTCCTCCTCCGCTTCGCGCTTCTCGCTGCCGGGCGCCTTCCTCGAGTACCTGACGCGCCAGCTGGTGCCGCTCGCCTCCCTGCTCACCCGGACCACCTCCGTCTCCAGCCGGACGAGGCCGTGGAGGTCGAACCACCGCGCGAAGCTCTGGAGGTACCGGAGCACCTCCGCGTGGCCGGGGAACCTGCGGGGGTTGCCGTCGGGGCCCGCGACGAAGGGGAAGTCGAGGAAGCCCATGCACTCGCGCGGGAGGTTGGTGCGGAGGGACGCGTAGAGGTTCGAGCGCCGCTGGGTGACGGGCGGCTCCGGCGAGGCGGACGCGTCGGCGTCGGCTTCGTAGACCCAGGTGCCGCCCACGCCGTCGGTGCGCTCGAACACGACGGGGGCGTGGCCTTCGCGCCGCAGCTCGCGCGCCGCCACCAGGCCGGCGGCCCCGGCGCCGATGACGGCGACGCGGAGCGAGCGCGACGGCATCGGGGTATCGGACGGATCAGGAGGACAGGAGGGAGCGGCGGCGCGGGAGGAATCGATGTCGCCTCCCTCTCCTGTGTTTTTGGTGTTTGTTTTCGGCAGAGCTTCTGGCGTTGGAGGGAGTATCATGCAACATAGATTTCTCTAAGAATTGATTAGGTTAGGCGTAATGGGTATCATAGGTAGTATCATGCATATCAACTAAACAATTTTAATGAAGTGGCATAGAATTAAATGGAGAAAGAGAGGTTTGAGTATCATATCATGATATTGTATCATATTAAATAATGTACTACTTTGTGTCATGCATGACAATAAGAGCATCTTCAACAACCGCGTCAAAAGACGCGCGCGCGGTAAATTAGCTTTTATAACGCGCGCGGGACGTTTACGCGCGCTCCAGCGGTGGCGCGAAACTAGCGCGCGCGGGAAATGATTTCGCGCGCGGAGGAAAAGGCGGCCGCTCGCGCGCTACATTTGGCGCGCCGGACGTAAATTGCAGCGCCTCCGCCGCTTTCTCCGTCTCTCCATCGCCCTTTGCCGATCTCTCCGTCTCTCCATCGCCCCCTGCCGCGCTCTGCCACCGACACGCCACCACCGTGCCATGATGCCGCCTCGGCGCCGGGGATGTACGGGCTACCGCGGCGTTCGCGTGCGTCCGTCCGGCACCTACTCCGCCGAGATTCGGTCGGGCGGCAGCATGCGGCTCCGTCTTGGAACTTTCGACACCGCCCAGGAGGGCGCCCGCGCGTACGACGCTGCGGCGTGGCGCCTCCTGCGGTCCCGTCAGGACATGAACTTCGCCGACGTGGCGACGCGGGAGCGCGCACAGGAGTTGGCGCCTTTCCCGCGGTTTCTCACTGACGAGGATCATCGCAAGCACCGGAGGTGGGAGCATTGTCTCAGGCTGACCGAGATGGACAAGCAAGCCATGGCACTGTGGAGTCATCGCTTCCCGGAAGACACCAACGAGGAACAGTTTTTCGTCCAGAGGAGGGCGAGGAGGGCGAAGAGGAGAGAGGAGCGAGCCGACTATCGCGAGGACAAGCGAACGCGGAAGGCGGTCGCTAAATACAACCAGGCGCTAGGAGATGCGTCCTCCTGGAACTCCGGCGACAAGCGGTTCCTTGACGCCTACGCTCCGACGTCGGAGGAGGACATCACTGAGACAGTGTCCGAGTCGGACGAGTAGTAATAGGAGAACTATCTACGAAACCAAATATGTAGTAGGAGAACTATCTACAAAACCAAATATGTAGTAGAAAAAACTGAAATATAGCGCGCCTGCTGAAGCGGCATGGGCGCGCTTTAATTTGCAGCGGCTGCTGGAGCCAGCGCACCGCTGCGCGCAAAAGCTGGCTAACCCGGCGATGTATCACGACTTTTAGTACGCGGCGCGTTGCGCGGCTCTTGGAGATGCTCTAAATGTAGTTTTCTATGATACCAACATATGCTACTATGCATTAGGGATGTAGTATCATAGACTAGTATCATACATGATACTATACCTAGCCATACCTCGGGCCGGGCCGGGCTTCGGGCCGGACCTAGCCAAGCCCGACGCAAAAAACCCAGGCCCGGACCCGGCCCAGCCCAGCCATCGGGCCTGTTTTCTGGACCCGAGCCCGGCCCGAACACGTAAAAGCCCGTCGGGCTTCTGGCCGGCCCGGCCTTACCTTCAGGAAAGTGCAAAAACGATGGGCCCGGGCCCGGCCCGGGAGCAGCGTCAGGCCGGGCCGGGTCGGGCTTTTTCAGGCCGGGCTGGACAGGGCTTCCCATGGCCAGGTGTACATGATACTAGTATATGATACTACCCATTACAACCAGCCTTAGAGCAACTTTTTACTCCACAATAACTGCTAGCACAACGACCAATAATAAAAGGAAAAAGAATATTATAGCAGTCTTTTATTTTTTCGGGAGAAAGAGAGTTTTATTCCATGGTAGCCGAATTTTTTTTAAAGCAGAGTTACAATCAGCTGGTAAAAGCTCGGCGATACAAGCTGGGCAATTCTGTAGCCAACAAACCATGTTACATTCTAACCTCTCATAGTTCGTCAGACGTTCTGTTACTCTGATTTAATTTTTAGCAATTTTTAAAGGAAAAACTCTCTATCAACTAAAAGAAACTTACTCTCCGAGATTAAATGACCATATGCTGACCCGGTCCAAAATATCTGAGGCCGGTGAAGAAAGAACCATAGAGGGATCAGACTGAATTACCACCGGTTGGTTTGATCGCTCCATGGTGATTGCAAGACCTTCTCTCAATGCATGTAGTTCCGCTTCAAGCGCATCGTAAGAAAAGGTTCGGCAGGCTGCAAAGATCAATCCACTGTCTGAGTTTCTTAGGATCAATCCAAACCCGCAGTTCCATCGAAGGAAAACGAGCCGTCGACCGACAAGGTGACATGCCTAGCAGCCGGAGCAGGCCATAGATTAGACTGTGAAGGCGCTTGTATGCATCACAAAAGGCAAAATTTGTGAAGCTCACTCCAAAATGACCTCGCAGCCTCCAAAAATAGGTTTCATCATCAATGCGAGAAAGTTTCATCATCTCCCTCCCCGCGCCACGGTCGTAGATAATCACCAGCGAGGGGTGACGTTACCGCTAACCACCCATCCTATTAACGATGGGTTGCTGCCTCATATTCCCATGATGGTCTGTTGGATGGACGCACATGACAACATCTTCCAGCGGTCCTCGACTATAAAAGCCCAACAACAAGGCGTCCCATCTCCAAAACCCTAGCCGACACCTCCCTTCCTCCTCGTTGCCTCCTCCCCTAGCCAACTCCTCGACTCACCATGACAATGGTGTCGCGCCGTGACACAACCTTTCTTTACGAGAAGAGTTACTTTATTAATCAAATAATAGTTACATTGTCCGCTAACAGTTTTATGATGAACTCAGCTGGGGCATCAACCCAAAGAGAAGGGTTATTTGCACGTTCTTATCTAGCCAACTCATGAGCTACATAAGTTGTCTCTCTACTGATCAATATTAACCCTCCCGAAATTTAGTAAAATACTACGACAATCATCAAGAACTGGCGCTACCACCATAGAATACCCTTGGTTGCAGTTTATAACATCCACCACTGTGTTGTTATCCGATCTCACCACTAGATTAGAGCATCCCGTATTTCTTGCTAGCTTCATCCCCTCAAGCAAGGCAACTGCTTCAGCTATGAACACGTCAGCTATATGTTCCAGTCTTGTCGTAGATGTCGTTATAAAACTTCCCCAATGATCACAGATCACAGCTCCACATGAGCCTGCGTAGTCACCCTCGGTAAATGATGCATTAACATTTAAAAAAAATTGTCCAGAGAGAAACACCAGGCACTTGTTGATTTTAGGCGTGTTTTTTTATCTTCGTTGCACGAGAAAAAATCAGAACTAAAGCAAGGACCATCGGCGTAGTCCTTTTTGGAGAGAAAATGTCTTCTCCCCGAACGAATTGCCGACGTTGCCGCCAAAGGTACCAATACAACATAGATATGAGCCCCGGCAACTCCAACGGTCCATAATACAATCTCCGATAGGGTAAGTCGCATAGGATAAACTCCATGGTCTCTGCTCCGGGCCGATCAATCATACTAGCGAAATTGATATCTGGTGCGATCCCGAGAGCATCCCAAACTGCTTTTGACACAACCTATTAGTTGAACGTGCTATCATACGAGACCCTCCTATCCCAGGTTGTGCAAACTCTCTTCACAGCGAACTAGTCGCGACAACCGCTACATCCTCCTGCAACATGTGTGGCACTGGCGGCTCCATTGGCGGCGGCTGCCAATTTCTGGCGCCCCCCGTGGATTGAGCGCCTCTAGTCTAATGGACTTCATTGATCTGGAGCCTTGGGACCCTCATCACCGTCGCCGACGATGTCCCATCGGCCCCGTGGCCTCCTTGTCCCGTTTGTCCACATCCCTATCGAGGCCAAGCTCGAACCTGATCCCCAGGACCCACTCGGGGTCGTATTGCAACCCTCCAAGCTCTAGGCAAAGGTCTGCCACCACGAAGGGGAGCACATCCGCGACCGCTTCGGCCCCGTAACGATCAACTAGGAGGAGGAAGACAAACTTACAGTCGCCGCTCATTGTTTCGAGGAGGATACCGACTTCGCCTACATCGATGAGCTGTCGGGCTCGGACAAGGACGTCGACTTGATGGTGGCGGCGACGAAGCAGTGTAGATAGTAATAGCTAGCAATGTCGATTATAGACATTGCATATTGTGAAAATGTTGCTTAACGACAATTCAAGTTGCAAAATATATGTAATGCAGATATAGTTGCTAATTATGTTTATCATGCCTGATGACGATTATGAACCATTTGGTTTGATCAAATGTCGCTTAAATTAAACCAAATAACGAAAGCGGATGAGAAGAACAAATATAAAGGCTGGCGTTTGGTGATCATGTGTTTGCACACAGCCCAGCAGCCTCCAATATGGAGCACACTTCTTATAGTGATGGAGATCCAAATTATGGTGACATACTAGAGTTACTCTTTGCATATCAGTCCTATCAAAGTTTTCAACGTTCTGCAGATGCCCGGTATGCCCGGTTCAATTTCCTTGTCGTTCCTTCGTTTCTCTTTGGGCTTGTTTAACGTGTACATGGCTTTCTTTTTGTCCTTTTTTCTTCTCTTCTTTGGTGGGCTGCTTTTGTCCTTTATTTTGTTCTTCCAAATTGCTTGTCTCGTGTTGGGCTTTTTTTTTTCTTGCTTGTACGTGGGCAGCCTCCTATTGTTTTTTGTTCTCTTTCTTTTATATTGGTTTATTTTTTCTTTGTTTGTATTTGGGCTGTCAAATATATGGGTGTCTGTGTCAGCTCTCCCAGACGATTTGCACTGTAGTGTGTCTCAAACAAACATAATGCATACAAAAAGTGTAGTTGTTCTAAAAAAATGTAGCGTGTTTGTATTTCTTTGAGCACATATTTTTGCCACAAAAAAGAAGAAAAATAAATTAAGAAAAAAATGTGTGGTCCACGTGTGCGCAAAATCGAGTGGCATTATTTTTTAGATAAATATCCAAAACATCACTAAATTAGAAAAGAAACAATAACACATATCCAAAACATAAAATAGAAATAGAAACAAAAACAGAAACTACAAAATAAAAAATGAAAAATTGAAATAAATTCACATATTGGAGTCTGGAGGGGCGCTCACATCGCCGAGCATCCTGTCACCGGCGACTTCCGCTGCGGAAAGCTTCGATGTGCCTACCCCCGTGATGCGGCTTCCTTCCTCACCTGTTCTCTCTCTGTCCCCGCTCGTCTCTCAGTTCAAACAGTACCGCTGGGGTGGCCTCTAGAAAGATGTTGAGCGTGGGTCCACATTCCAGAGACTTCAAACAGAAAAAGAGCAGCACATCGTCTATAGATACTCCATTCCACCACAACAAACATTTATGTGTCCCTAGATCTAGACAAAAGTAACTATTTCAGCTTTAATATGCTATTTTTTTCACAAAAACAAATTAATTTTTTGTTCTGGTTCCTTGGGAAAAAAATTCAATGCAAAAAAATTCTGTATATGATTTTTAAAAAATAACAAAAAGACCAAAATATCTTGAGAAATGCCCACTCCCCACTGTGAGAAAATAAAAAAGCTAGTTGTGAGATCAGTTGCGTGGCTATAGTTGGACATGCTTCTCTCTTGTCGTCGCCCTCTCCGACAAAACAAAGGTGCTTACAAAATGCAACCAGGTTAGAAGACATGCAATTGTGTGCCTATTCTGTGACATGCAACTGGCCCCTCACCTCATCCGACAAACAGAAAAGGTCGAGTTGCAGCCAAATTATAAGACATGCAGTTGTGACCATGCTCGAAGACATGCAGTTGTGTGCCTGGTGTGGGCCATGTAACTGGGTCTCTCTCTCTATATATCAGAAAATCAAGGTCCCCAGTTGCGACCAAGTTAGAAGACATGCAATTGCATGTCTAGTGTGGGACACGCAACTGGCGCCTCTCCCCGTACGACAAGAAATGAAAGTCGAGTTGCAAGCAAGTTATAAGACATGCAATTGCGACCAAGGTAGAAGACATGCAGTTGCATGCCTAGCATGGGACATGCAATTGGGCCCCATATCTCCCGACGCCTAGTATTGGACATGCAACTGCCATCCCTCTCCCGCCGTCCTTCGATAAAAACACAAGACCAATTGCAACCAGGAGGGAGACATGCAGTTGTAGATGGGGCGATACTCGTAGCCGCAAAGCCTAGTGTTGGACATGCAACTGTACCCCTCTTGCATAACCCACTTACAAAAGAAAAAACAAAGGTCAGTTTCGACCGGGGTGTGTGGGCATGCAGTTGCGTGCCTAATGACAGACATGCAACAGCAGAGAGTTGCAGCGGGAGTGACATTTGCAGTTACGTGCCTAGTGGAAAACATGCAACTTCTCCCTTCCCGACAAAACATCACAAAGTTACCGTCGCATTAAACACATGCAATTGCACTCAGGGACGACACTTGTAGTTGCATGCCTATTGATAGACATGCATCTATCCCCCTCTCCTGACAAACAAACCGTTAAGTTGCGGTTGCGTTGAAGACATGCAGTTGTAGTCGGGGACAACCCTTGCAGTTGCGTGCCTATTGACAAACATGCAACTACCCCCTCTCTACACGAAAAAAGGAAAAAAACAGAAATATATGCAAAGGCCACTCCTTCAGCAATTGCATGTGTAGTAAGACGTGTTTAGTTGTGCATGGATTAATGGACATGCATACTGCAAAGTTTTCCTTTGAGGCTAAAGAATAACGAATTAATAAAAAAAACATAGTTACACGCGGATATGATGTGTGCAGTCGCATGTGGATAGATGTACATGTAGCTGATAGTATGGTTACAAAATTGACGACAATAAATGTGAAAAATTAAGAATTAATAAAAGCCAAAAATAAAAAATAAAAAAGCGCACAAACATATTTCAAAGAAGGAATTATGAGAGAAAAATAGAACAAGAAAAGAATGAGCAGAATGAAAATAACTAATAATTTTAAAAGAACAAACAAAAACAAACAAAATCAAAAGGAAAACTAACCTGCAAATCCAAAATGAATTGGCTCAATCCATTTTGAAAAAAATATTACACAATGTTGTGACCGGAAAAAGGAAATGCAACACAAATTTGCACGAATCTTGGCGCATAGATTAAATGGTTTATCGCATTACCAAATATTTTCTGCCTCCCCCTCTGAGGATGTGGGAGAGGTGATTCCTACTCCTCCCCTTTTATCTGAAGAGGTTCAGAGGTTTAGCTTGAGGAACTTGCAAAATATGGAAGGAAGAATGCAAGAGAGAGTTGTTGCCATTTCCAAAAAGAGAAATCTGGAAGGTAATTCAGCTAATCATAACTCATTCGATGCACTGTCTAATCCTGAACTTATGGTTCGTGCTGTGAAAATGGGGGTGGCCTTCCCTGACAATAACTTCTCTAATGTGGATATTATTAGATAACTTGAAATAGTCAGGGGGAAATGTCCAAAACAGAGAGGGGACAAAATGTGAGGGTAGAGGAAGAAGTGATGTATATCACTAATGGTAAGGGAGACTAAACCCCAGTTAATACTGATTGGGGGGATGGGGAAGAGGACATAGAAGAACAATTTGCCTTGGTTCGGTCTAGGAAAAGGAAAAGCCCTAAAGTGAAAGTGGCTATTTCTAGGCCCATTACTAGAAGCCAAAAAAATCCTATTGAAAAAACACAGGCTGGAAGCCCTGTCCATAATACCAGGGCCACCATAGGGGGGCGGAAAAGATATAAATGATAGGTCTATTCTGGAATTGTAGGGGGGCAGGAAAGAAAGGGATGAAAACCTGCCTTTCCCATATGATTAAGGACCATTCCCTTGACTTTCTTTGTTTGCAAGAAACATTAAAGAAGATTTTTTTGGATAGTTATTTTAGGAAGCTCGATCCACACAATTTGTTTGAGTGGGAATGGATCCCCTCAATTGGCAAGGCGAGAGGATCCTGTGTGGGGTTCGGAAGGAGAAGTTTGAAGTAGTTGCTTGGAGAAAAGGCAGGTTCATTCTCTAGGTATCTCTCTATGATATCAGTATGAAGAAGATTTGGACTCTCTGTAGTGTCTATGGAGCAGCCCATGAGGGGGATAAAAATGATTTTCTTAGTGAATTGGCTGACTTCTGCTGACATATTCAAACACCTTTATTGATTGGGGGAGACTTCAATATCCTCAGAAATAGTGGGGAGAAGAATAAAATATGGCGTTGAACAACACATTCTGACTTGTTCAATTCTATTATTAACACTATGTGTTTGCGTGAGATTTATATGAGTGGGGGGCGCACACTTGGTCTAATAATCAAGCTCATCCTACCTTGGAGAAATTGGATCGTGTGCTTATGAGTAATGAATGGGAGGAGATGTTTCCTATGGTTAATATGAAGAAGCTCGTTAGGGAGGTTTCTGATCACAACGCTCTTTTATTGTACTCTGATAATCATGTTATCAGAGCCCCACAAAAAAGAGAGTTCAGATTTGAAATAAGTTGGCTAAAATCTGATGAATTTATTCCTCTAGTTAGCAAAATATGGAATCGGAATGTGAATGCCACCGATCCTGTTGATATTCTAAATATCAAATTAAAAAGATTTAAGAAGTTTTTCAAAGGCTGGGGATCGAATACGTTTGGTCATGAAAAGAAAAGGAAGCAGGAGATTAGAGAAGAACTTGCTAACATTGAAAAAATAGAAGAGGAGGGGGATATAGACCATGAGCTGTTCTGTAGGAAGACTGACCTCTTGTGGAGATGAATAAAATTCTTGTCAATGAGGAGCTTTTTTTTGCTGCAGCAGTCTAATGAGAGATGGCTGCTTGGGGGTGGGATCGTAACACCGCTTATTACCAAAAAATTGCTAACGGTAATAAGCGGAAAAACACTATACACTCGCTTCATATTGGGGATACAGTGATTGAGGGGACTGAGAAACTGCTAGAGCATGCCACTGATTTTTACAAAAATCTTTTTGGGCCGGCTCAGGGAAACATGTTCCACCTTGACCCTGATATTTGGGGGGTAGAAGAAAAGCTCGATGAGCTGGACAACGAGATTCTTAATAGACCTTTCACAGAGGAAGAAGTGAAGAGAGCCTTATTTTCCATGAAAAGCAACAGGGCCCCTGGCCCGGATAATATCCCCGCTGAATTTTACCAGCATTGCTGGGAGATAGTGAAGAGTGATATCATGATATTGTTCACTGCTTTTCATATAGGGGATCTTGATGTTTGTAGATTGAATTATGGCATTATTACTTTACTGCCTAAAATCAATGGGGCCAATAAGATTCAGCAGTTTAGGCCGATCTGCTTGCTTAGATGCCCCTACAAGCTGATAACTAAGGTGCTGGATAACAGGGTGGCTCCCTTTGCTGATAAACTGTTTAGCAGACACCAGAATGCATTTATCAAACATAGAAATATCATGGATGGAGTATTATCTTTGCATGAAATTCTGCATCATACTTACATCAAGAAGAAGGTGGGTATTGTCATTAAGCTTGATTTCGAGAAAGCATATGACAAAGTGAACTGGGACTTTCTTTTGGAATGTCTCGAGATGAGAGGGTTTGGTCCCACATGGTGTGGATGGATTAAAAGTGTCTTGGTTGATGGCACAGTTAGTGTGAAGTTGAACAATGTTATGGGGCCATATTTCAAGAGCTTTAAAGGGGTTAGACAGGGGGATCCTGTGTCACCCTTCCTTTTTAACATTGCTGCTGAGTGCCTGTGTAAAATGCTGAAGGAAATATGCCCTAGAGGCAATAATAATGTTATTATTTTATTTCCTTATATCATGATAAATGTTTATTATTCATGCTAGAATTGTATTATCCGGAAACATAATACTTGTGTGAATACATAGACAAACTAAACGTCACTAGTATGCCTCTACTTGACTAGCTCGTTAATCAAAGATGGTTATGTTTCCTAACCATAGACATGTGTTGTCATTTGATTAACGGGATCACATTATTAGGAGAATGATGTGATTGACATGACCCATTCCATTAGCTTAGCACCCGATCGTTTAGTATGTTGCTATTGCTTTCTTCATGACTTATACATGTTCCTATGACTATGAGATTATGCAACTCCCGTTTGCCGGAGGAACACTTTGTGTGCTACCAAACGTCACAACATAATTGGGTGATTATAAAGGAGCTCTACAGGTGTCTCCAAAGGTAAATGTTGGGTTGGCGTATTTCGAGATTAGGATTTGTCACTCCGATTGTCGGAGAGGTATCTCTGGGCCCTCTCGGTAATGCACATCACATAAGCCTTGCAAGCATTGCAACTAATGAGTTAGTTGCGAGATGATGTATCACGAAACGAGTAAAGAGACTTGCCGGTAATGAGATTGAACTAGGTATTGAGATACCGACGATCGAATCTCGGGCAAGTAACATACCAATGACAAAGGGAACAACGTAAGTTGTTATGCGATCTGACCGATAAAGATCTTCGTAGAATATGTAGGAGCCAATATGAGCATCTAGGTTCCGCTATTGGTTATTGACCGGAGACATGTCTTGGTCATGTCTACATTATTCTCGAACCCGTAGGGTCCGCACGCTTAAGGTTTCAATGACAGTTATATTATGAGTTTATGAGTTTTGATGTACCGAAGTTAGTTCGGAGTCCCGGATGTGATCACGGACATAACGAGGAGTGTCGAAATGGTCGAGACATAAAGATTGATATATTGGACGACTATATTCGGACACCGGAAGTGTTCCGGGTGATTTCAGAGAAAACCGGAGTACCGAAGGGTTACCGGAACCCCCCCCCCCCCGGGAGAAGTAATGGGCCATATGGGCCTTAGTGGAGAGAGAGAAGGGCAGCCAGGGTGGGCCGCGTGCCTCCTCCCCCCTTTCCTTCTCCCTCCCCACTTCCTTCCCCCTCCAAGTAGGAGTCCTACTCCTACTAGGAGGAGGAGGAGGACTCCTTGGTGCGCCTATAGGGCCGGCCAGCCTCCTCCCCTTGCTCCTTTATATACGGGGGCAGGGGGCACCCCTAGACACAAGTTGATCCACGTGATTGTTTTCTTAGCCGTGTGCGGTGCCCCCTTCCACCATAATCCTTGATAATATTGTAGCGGTGGTTAGGCGAAGCCCTGCGACGGTAGAACATCAAGATCGTCACCACGCCGTCGTGCTGACGGAACTCTTCCCCAACACTTTGCTGGATCGGAGTCCGGGGATCGTCATCGAGCTGAATGTGTGCTAAAACTCGGAGGTGTCGTAGTTTCGGTGCTTGATCGGTCGGGCCGTGAAGACGTACGACTACATCAACCGCGTTGTACTAACGCTTCCGTTGTCGGTCTACAAGGGCACGTAGATCACACTCTCCCCTCTCGTTGCTATGCATCACCATGATCTTGCGTGTGCGTAGGAATTTTTTTGAAATTACTACGTTCCCCAACAAATGGTACTGCAGGCACAGAAAAATAATCTAGTTGTTGGACTCGCTCCAGATCTTGTTGAAAATGGAGTGGCCATATTGCAATATGCAGATGATACGGTCTTGTGCATAGATCATGATCTGGATAAAGCTGTGAACATGAAGTTGCTGTTACATTTTTGAGCTCATGTTTGGGCTCAAAATCAATTTTCAGAAAAGTGAGATCCTGTGTGTAGGGGGGGATGATGATATACTTAAAGCATATGCTGATATTTTTGATTGTCAAATAGGGCACTTTCCCATGAAATATCTTGGGGTGCCAGTGACCTTTTCTTCTTTGCGAGTAGCTGACTGGGACTTTTTAGAGTCCAGATTTATTAAGAGATGTGACTCTGGCCTGGGGGGCAATGCCTCATCTGGAGGACGCTTGACGCTGCTTAATGCGAATATTTCTAGCATTGCTTTCTACTATATGTCCATGTTCCTTTTATCTAAAACTATACTTGCCAGGATTGACAAGTGTAGAAAGAGATTCTTTTGGCATGTGACCCAGAATAAGAAACGGTACTACCTTGTTAAGTGGACTAGAATTTGTAGATCCAAGAATAAAGGAGGGTTGGGTGTGAAAGATTTACATAAGCAGAACCTCAACCTGCTTACTAAATGGTGGTGGAAGTTAGAAACTAAATCTGGCTTATGGCAGGATATTGTGAAAGCTAAATATTTCAGTAGGGCTACTGTGGCTGACATTAAAATGAAGTGCAATGACTCACCATGCTGGAAAGCCATCATGAAGGTGAAATATCTTTATATGGCAGGGAGGAGAGTGATTGTGCAGTCTGGAAACATTGCTAGATTATGGGTTGACCCCATTGGGGACAATATCCCTCTAGCTGTGCAGTTTCCTCGTCTTTTCTCTATCTGCAATTATCCAGAGTGCACTGTTGATAAATGCCTAAATGTTGATCCCTCCTCATTCTTTAGAAGGAGGTTGAATAGTGAGCTTAATGACCAATGGGGTGTTGTGGGGAAAATGGCTAGAGAAGCATGTGTTTCGGATGCTGCTGATGTAATCAAATGGGGCCTGGGTGGGCGAACCTCTTTTACCACCAAATCTGTTTACTCATTCCTGAAAAAGAATGTTGCTGGATGCGACTACAGATGAATCTGGAGTGCCAGAATCTCTCTCAAAATTCAAATATTCTTGTGGCAACTTTTTCAGGATGCTGTCCTGACTAGCGATGTGATAAAACATCGAGGTTCAAAAGGGAATCCAAAATGTTCTTTTTGCGGAGGAAGAGAGACCGCACAACACTTGTTCTTTACTTGCCCTGTTGCCAGGATAACCCGGAGGACAGTGGCATGCATGTTTGGTGTTTTACATTCTTACCTGGAGGGGAAAAATTCTATACAGCAGGGATCGCTGCTGTGTGCTGGGCGATTTGGTCGTGTTGCAACAGGGCTACTTTTGAATGCAAACCACTTACAAACCCGTTTGAATGTACCTTCTCTGCTTGTGCCTTAATTTGCTACTGGGCAGGAATAATGAAGCAAGATGACGCGACTGCCATGAGGGACGGGGCGAAGATGCTGAAGGAGAATGCATCAATGATGATGAGGATTTGTGCTGCGAGCCATGAAGAGGCGGCCTGCTGATTCTGCTGGAGATGCGTCCCTCTGGTTTAGCTTGATGTTTGAGTCGCTCTCCCCTGCGTGGGTCTGAAAACTTATGCTGCTCGACTGTCGCGAGCTTGTGTTTTGTGCTCTTTTGGGCCTGACTGGCCCTGGTTCCTAGTTGCAGAAGTATGGTGTCGTCGGGTTTTCGTCCCGCAGTGAGTAATCTCGATGGCGAGTGCTCACAGTGGGTTTCCCGGCGATGCGTTGAACTCGCTTCCCCTTTTCTCCCTCTTTGGACTGTTGTATTTCCATTATGTTGCAGTAATAGAAAAGGGTGATGCCCGGTTCAAAAAAAAATTATATGAGCAAACCTTGACCCACATCGTGGAGGAAAATAAATATGTATATTGATTAAGACATGCTAAAAGATATAAGGGAAGATAGAAGAGATAAGTTGATCTACTAAAAAAACAAGACAACATACTTTGCACTTTGCATGGTCTATTTCCATCCACAACCCAACAGACAAAAAAAAACAGGCCGGCCGGCCGTGTCATCCTAGCAGGCCGATTAAACGTGACAAGCAACTAGCATAAAAAATCAATCGAGAGATCGACTGAGACTTTGTAAGAAATCAGTCGACTGAGTTTTAGTCGTTCCGTTTTCAATTACACCAATTCATTTGCGTTAAAAAATTGACCCATTGCTAGTTATGACTGAGAATCGCTTTTTCTTAAAAAAAGAGAAAAGACTGAGAATCGCTATCCATCTCAGTCGCAAAAAAGACTGAGAATCCTATCCATCTTAGTCACACAAAAAAAGACTGAGAATAGCTACCCATCTCAGTCACACTAAAAAAATGATTTGTCCCAATTATTATGCGCCTTTTTCCTTTGTTGAGAATCGATCTTTGCTGCTTGGTACTATTTATTTTTTGAGGATCTGCTGCTTGCTACTAACTATGTTCCAGAATTTCTCCGTGATTGTATTATCGGCGAATGTATTACCCTTGAGTAATCAATAAAGCTCCTAAGTTACAAAAACAACTCTATAGCCTCCATATTAGGTTAGAAAAACTCATTTTTTTTGTTAGGCCGGCCTGACCGCTGAGGACAACGATGTGAAAGCATAAAACAGCGGGACCTCATATTTGGCGCTGTCAGCGCCGGTTAGGTCTGCTGACACTCACACGCGACTTGTAGCGGGCCGGCCCAGCAACATGCTCTCACAAGCAAACGCAAAGAAAAAAAAAATTAACAGGTTGTGCCGTAGCCAATAAGCACCAGGTCGAACTCAATTAGTTGTTTACTATGAGAAAACAGTGCCATTTGACCATTTCTTTTGTACAACATTAGCATATACTCTCTCCGTCCCATATATAAGATCTTATTGCATCCAATCTGGATGTAATAAGATCTTGTATATGGGACAGAGAGGGGGTATTATATACCCCGTATAAATTATTTGAAAAGAAAGCATAAATTAGAAAATGATTCTTTAAAAGTTGAAAACAACCATGAATTTGAAAAAGTTAACATAATTGAAAAAGGTTTGTAGAAATTGGAAGAAGTTCACAGAAACGAAAAAAGTTCATGAATTTGAGAGAATTTCATGAATTTGAAAAAACTTCATTAATTTTCAAAAAGTTAATGAAATTTGGGAAGAAAATCATGAAATTTGAAAAAGGTCACGAATTTGAAAAAAAGTTCTTGAGCTAAAAGTTTATGCAATTGGAAAAAGTTCACATATTTGAAAAAAATAGTTCATGAATTAGAAAAAAAGGTTTCAGTTTACAAAAAGGGAAAAAAAGGAAAAATATAAAAAGAAAAATAAAAACATTTCACTGAGCAAAATCATTGCTGCAAAAACAAAAAGAAAACCCGCCCGAAGAAACCTGCGGAACCTACAAAACCAATGACAAATGAACTTACATGAGACGGCCCGTTTGCTACCTCATGTTGCATGGGGTGTGCGCCAGTTAATCCAATAGTCTGTAAATGGCGCTTAAGGCGACAAATAAGAATTGGGTAAAACAACCCTGCTTAAGAACAAGTTTTTGGACCTGGGCACTTAGGACATCTACAACTGGAATTGGCAAATTCGGACTCCTATATATTTGTGGATGCACCCGTATCGCCGTACGCGTCTGCGGACAGTGACATGACACAATAAAATCTGCCTCCACAATTGGCTCCCTCAACCAAATCCTCAAATTCATACTAGTCTGATGCAATGTTCTTCACGCATGTCATCGAACTACCAAAACTTGACATGTTCTACTAACTAGGAATGAAACGACAATAGAAAAAGTTCATCCACAACCGCCCTTGCCCATGTCATCTTCGTTGCGAAAGCATCGGCCAAAGATGCAAAACGGATCTAGGCGGATCTGCTCACTACCGGATCTCGATGAGAGATCAATCACGTCCACAACACCACACCTCACCCACTGAATGGCCCGGCCTCGTCCTCATCGGACATCCCCTTGTTGTAAAGCTCGAGATGCCGATGCTCCTCCACGACGAGCTCGGATGCTTCTGGTGGAGCTCAACCATGTATGATTCGTTGGCACACTCCACCTTGATCCGCTCGATGGCATACTGGTTCTCCCGCAGCTAATGGCGGGAGACCAATAAGGGTCGAGGTTGACTATCGGCGGGACGTTGGGGCAGCCCAGGTGAAGTTCAACTTTGCCTTGCTGTCGTAGACCCCCACTACCTTGATACGGTAAGCCCTCGTTGCCAACTCTGCCGATTGGAAGGACCCCACCCAGTACCGGGCGTCGGAGTTTGTATGTATCCTTGATCTCGGACATCTAGGCCTCCCATGACGGCGGTTGGTCAGTGAAGGAGTGGAGTGGGGGCGCCGCAGCGGTCTTGATGCCGGTCTCATTGCGAACCATGGCGTGGATCCGTGCTGCACATCGGTAGCGGCAACCTCCGACGGTGTGTTGGCTTCTGGAGGGTGAATTTGGGTGCGGCAGCGAGGATGAGGTGCGAGGAAGAGAGAGGGGCGCTGATGAGGGGGTGGATGTTTTTCGGAGAATGAATAAATTCAAGGGCGGACCAACGCGAGGAGTAAAGAATATACTCCTCTAAAGCCTTCAAGGGATCGGCTATGTGTGTTTTAGAACCTTAAAACTAAATTCTTATATCTGTAGCGCTAATATCCTTAATTATACCTCATCTAGCAATTTTAGGTTCTCAACTCTTATGATAATAGGTGGCTCGTGTGGCTCTTTAAATCGTTCTATGTCAGTCCATCTTGTACTAGCTTGGCTTTTATAAATTTGCCATCAAAGAAATGGTGAAACACCGAGCTGCGAAGAACATAAGATGACGACTTCATTACATTGGCATTAATTTCAAAATTTGTGTATCGTCCGTGTTTGATTTTGTTTTCTCAACTATATCTTGTTTGTTCAATCAATAAAGCCATATGATGTCCATTTCCTGGAAAAAAAAGGCCATGTCTGACAGAGGTGTGTGCAATCAGTGAACAGGGTGGTACGCGATTCTTTTTTTAAAGAGGTTGGATCGATCATTAGAAAAAAATTAAGCCAAATAAAAAGAATATTGTGGGAAATCAAAGCTTCCACCTAAAAGAAGCAAACGAAAAGATTTCATAAAAAATCTCGCAGAATCGAGGACGGAGTTTCCTTTTGCACATACCAGATCACCCATTAGTAAATTGACTAACTACATCCAATCTTCGAAAAGTCCCAATTGTTTCAATTTTTGAAATGACATAAGAACGAAACCCCCATGAATA
This sequence comes from Triticum urartu, assembly GCF_003073215.2. Taxonomy (NCBI): domain Eukaryota; kingdom Viridiplantae; phylum Streptophyta; class Magnoliopsida; order Poales; family Poaceae; genus Triticum; species Triticum urartu. Next base: position 127,508,163 of record NC_053027.1, read on the forward strand.
TGAATATTTGATAAAACCTCTTGCAACAAGGTATACGAAACAGGCCAGTAAAGATCAACACATTACAAGAAGCGGCAAAAATTACCTACAACTACGTGACCATTCTTCGGCATCAGCACTGTCAAAAGGCAGTACACCTTTGTGTCATCATCATCAAGACCCACCCGAAGGCGGGATAAGGATTTTCATCATGAATACCGGTCCAACCAATGAAGACTAGAACATCAACATAAGGACGACACCAACAAGCAGACGACACAAATTTTTCGTCGCCGAGGACAAGACCTTGGTATCATATTACAGAGGACAATAAGGAAGACGAAACAAACAAATCAGCATGAACTGAAGCGAACACAACTGAATTCCAAGTCCATTTTTACAAGCATGATCGAGCTGGCAATTCCCAGCACCTGCATATCTCCCCGGTTGGCCATAAATAGTGCACCCAAAAATTTCTGTGCCTCGCTGACACTACAACTAGCCGCTGCTAACACCTGCCTCCTACCTCATGCCTCGCAGTTCCGAGATCCTAGATCTCATGCCTCTGAACAGTACAAGATCTTGGCCATTCCGCAAGCGCTCCCGGAGGCTCCTGATTTCTGCGGCCTCGCTATTCTTGGTTTCCATCCGAGGCTTGAGCCGCTCCGGTCGTCTCTGTTTTCAACTGCACTGGCGGAGCCCCTGCACGAATCATGATGATAAGTCAAAGTGAATCACATGGTCATGCTTTGCATGCAGGGCACAGACATGGAGCAGACCTGCCATGTGGTGGTGGGACGACGGTCTCTGTTGCATGGCGTTGGAGACGCGGCGGAGCACGGCGACCTGCGCGCGCAGGTGGACGACGTAGTCCACGGCCTCGCGGAGCAGCGAGGCGCCGTCGAGGAGCTCGCCGCCGGGCACCATCCCCCGCAGCACCTTGGTCCGCTTCCTCACCAGCCTCCTCGCGATCTCGCCGCTGCTCGCCGTCGTCCTCCTCTGGGGACAGCACCTCCTCGCCACCTTCTTCCGCCTCGTCGTCGCCTTCGCCGTGGCTGCAGCCGGCAACCGCCTACTCCACGACGGCGAAGATGATGACGATGCTGCTGCTAGAAGGGCCTGCGGCCACATGGCTCCGTTGCCGCGGGTGGTGGCCATGGCGATGTCGGCGGACGACCGGACGGCGCGCTTCCTTTCCTGCAGGCCCATGGCGCCGTTCCCGCAGGATCTCAGGCTCAGGAGGAAGCTCCTGAGGAACCCCTGCTTGAAGGCCTTGGTGCTGCTGCCGCCAGGTCCCCGCATTGCCGCTGCTCCGCTCGAGCAATGGACTCCTCCTCCTCGATGTCGACGCACTGCCTAGCCAAATTGTTGTGTGCCTGACTCTGACATTGTGTGTGTGCGTGAATATATATCCGCGAGGCGGGGACGAAAAGAGCGGGCGCAAGACGGCATGCCGCCACGCACATGTGGTGTGAGCTAGCATGCGTTGCGGCCATCTGGGCCGTGGTCCTGGGAGTGGCCAATGGCAGGCGTCTTTTGCCTCTTTTCTCATGCAACGCCAGCCTATCCTGTTTAAGCTTGGAAAAAGGTTAACTAGACAGTATCAGGGATTTGCACAACACATGGATGAACAGCTCGGATTGTTTTCAATTGAACATGCGCGCATGTGGCTGACGCTTGAGTTGGGGAGTACAAGGTAGGAGTGAGCATCCCCGTATCTGATTTCTCTGCATTTTGTTATTGCCACTCTGCCATGATCCTTTCGAGAAACGCATGTTATGTATGCGTGCAACATGGCTTGTAAAGTAGAGCATATTATGTACGTACGAATGTGTAGCACAATACGGGTGCTGAATGTGATCCGTGCTCTTAAACCGTTTTCATCGGTGATCATCGGAGGCTGCGGACGGAGACGTACGGGGGGGCCGGGGCCAAGAGGGGCAGGCAAACAGGACGGGCAGGCGGAGCACATGGCGGCACATGTGGCGTCGCCCCCCGGGTTGGCAACCCCGCGAGTGATGAGGGAAACGTAGGTGCGTTGGCATGCGCATGTCGCCGGCCGGCCGCGCGCGCATGGGCTGTCATGGCTTGGCAGCCGGTTCAGCGCATGCATGGCCGGCCATGTTCCGCCAGCATGTGTAGGCAGGCACCAAAAGCTAGCTAGCTAGCGCAGATGGGACACCCAACGGAACCCCCGCCGCACCGACATCGTCGATGGTAGAAAATTGGCCGATGCCGATCGAGAACGATATCTCGGTGAGAACCGATCGGGTAAATGTAATTCTCTCATCTTGGCATAGGGAGCATCCATGGTGATGGTGGTGGTGGCATATGGAGCCGTCCATGGAATTTTGGTGTCTCTCGAGGCAGAGGGAGGGAGTGTGTCGTGTGTGCTTTTGAGGAAAAGGCAAGGAAGGGGCGGCGTGGGCGCGCTCACATGGCGGCCACATGGGCTTCCTCCCCAAACTCGGCGCGGGCGCACATGAGTCCCCTCCCCCGGCCCTCCGTGTCACGCCGGCCTGATCGCGTGCGCTAGCTAGCTGTACGCGCACAGTACGCCTCCTCCTTGGACCTGCAGGTGGCTCCGTCTTCCTTCCTTTCTCTCGCGCCGTTGCGTGGCTGGGGCCGGCCGGCCGGGGGATGGACGGATGGAGTGGCATGATCACGGAGCACGCGCGCGCGCAAGCGTACGTACCTACACCTACACCCCATGTGAGCTTTAAATTTCTCGGGCTGGTTGGTTTGGTTGTGCGGGGCGGAGATACGCCGGATACGAGGGTATGAGATGAGATGAGATGAAATGCGTGTCCCGGTGTCGCATGCATGATACGGAGTGTATGCAGCAGCAGCAGGCAAATCCTAACAAGAAAGATTTGGGTGGGATTTTCCTGCGAGCGGCGGTGCATGGCTGTGAGGAGGTTTCCGGGCGCAATGTGGATGCGAGAGCTCTGAGATCGGGTGATGAAGACCGTGATCTGGACCTCTGTTCATGTGTTTGTTTGTGTCAGATGGGCCACGGCATGAGATGCAGTGATGCTGCACTTACCGGGAGACTTTTTACAGACTTCACAGAGTAGCAAACGTGGAAGAATAGGATTGGGTTTATGGGGTGAGAAGGGGCCACCCCTCCTGAAAATCAGTGGGAAGCTAGTTTTGCTAGTCTGTATTAGTTTTATAAAGGTAGTCTAGCATTTTTTGGGATGAGATGTTGTGCCGGACGGGCCATAATAAGAGCAAAAATGCTAGAACAACGGATCATTACGGGGTTAATACGGGATGCTTCCAACAAACTAATCTTGCCCTCCTGATTTTCAGCGGGGTGGGCCGAGTACCCCAACCAACATCGAATCACAGACTGCCATGTTGGATTGATCCGTAAAACCCAGTAAAACAATCCGTTGATCTAGCATTGCTCTAGTAAGAGTGATTGTAGCTAGGTCAACTTAGTAGAACAGAATTTTTTTTCTATGTACAAATAGGATTTTTTTTCTATTTATATATAAAGCAAACCATCACAGCCACAAGGTTCAATACAGCACACACACACAAGGTAGCACGACACAAAGTACGGAGTACGAAAGGTTACTGCTGAGGGCAGAGCTCAACAAGCCTTTAAAATGAAAAAAAGGCGGGCACATCGCAAATGAAGTGTCGAAGCACGACTATATCATCGCAAATGATCCGTAAAACCCACGATGCGGCTATATCTCCCACGTGTCGAAGCACGACTTAGAGGCATAACCGCATTATAGGCATGTCGCAAGAGGGGTAATCTTTACACATCCCATGTACTGAATAAGAAAGAGGACAGAGTTGGCTTACAATCGCCACTTCACACAATACATAAATATAGCATTACATCAACCAGATACAATCAATGTCCGACTACGGAACCAAAACAAAAGAAGACTACCCCTAATGCAAAAGATTCCCGATCGCCCCGACTGGGCTCCAGTACTGATCAACTGAAACGAAACAACACGATGAACAAGATCTTCATCGAGCTCCTCCTTGAGCTTGGTTGAGTCACCTGCACGGTATCATCGGCACCTGCAAACTGGTTTGGAAGTATCTGTGAGCCACGAGGACTCAGCAATCTCACACTCGCGAGATCAAGACTATTTAAGCTTATGGGTAGGATAGGGTAATGAGGTGGAGCTGCAGCAAGCACTAGCATATATGGTGCCTAACTTACGCAAAATAAGAGCGAGAAGAGAAGCAAAGCACGGTTGTGAATTAGAAGTGATCAAAAAGTGATCCTGAAACTACTTACGTTCAAGCATAACACAAGAACCGTGTTCACTTCCCGGACTCCGCCGAGAAGAGACCATCACGGCTACACACGCGGTTGATGCATTTTAATTAAGTTAAGTTTCAAGTTCTCTACAACCGTACATTAACAAATTCCCATCTGCTCATAACCGCGGGCACGGCTTTCGAAAGTTCAAAACCCTGCAGGGGTGTCCCAACTTAGCCCATCACAAGCTCTCACGGTCAACGAAGGATATTCCTTCTCCCAGGACGGCCCGATCAGACTCGGAATCCCGGTTACAAGACATTTTGACAATGGTAAAACAAGACCAGCAAGACCGCCCGATGCGCCGACATCCCGATAGGAGCTGCACATATCTCATTCTCAGGGCAACACCGGATGAGCACTCCGTACAACTAAAACCAGCCCTCAAGTTTCTCCAAGGTGGCGCTGCAAAGGACTCTAGTTCGGACCAACACTTAGTGAAGCACTGGACCGGGGGAGGGGGGGGGGTTTAAAATAAAGATGACCCTCGAGAGAGCGACTCCCAAGGGAAAAGTAGGTGGTAGTGAGGCAAATGGTAAATCCAAGGTTGGGCCTTGCTGGAGGAGTTTTATTCAAAGCGAACCGTCAAGGGCTCCCCATAACACCCAACCGTGTAAGGAACGCAAAATAAAGGAACATAACACCGGTATGACGGAAACTAGGGCGGCAAGAGTGGAACAAAACACCAGGCATAAGGTCGAGCCTTCCACCCTTTACCAAGTATATTGATGCATTAATTAAATAAGAGATATTGTTATATCCCAACAATAACCATGTTCCGAACATGGAACAAACTCCAACTTCACCTGCAACTAGCAACGTTATAAGAAGGGCTGAGAAAAGCAGTAACATAGCCAAACAACAGTTTGCTAGGAAAGGTGGGTTAGAGGCTTCACATGGCAATAGGGAGGCATGATATAGCAAGTGGTAGGTATCGCGACATAGCAATAGAGCGAGCAACTAGCAAACAAAGATAGAAGTGATTTCGAGGGTATGGTCATCTTGCCTGAGATCCCATAAGGAAGAAGCACGAGTCCATGAAGAAGACAAACGGACGTAGTCGAACGAATCCTCACAAACGCGACGTTATCGGAACCAACCCGAAGAAGCAACACTGAAAAGAAGCAAACAACATAGTAAACAACCACCACATAGACATGGCATGATGCGCAACCAAGTATGATGCATGTCCGGTTTAATGAGGCATGGCATGGCAAAATGCACAAACAATCCTACAAATTAAATGGAGCTCAATATGCAACGGAGTTGCATATTGAAGGAAACACCACCTGACTTATTTAGTTCTCTCGTTTATGTACCAAACAAAATTAAATGTTGATTAACATGGCAAGGGGTGAAGCAAATGAAAACTACATATCTAGGCCAGTTTAAATGAGGCCGGAAGAACAAACAACAAGTCTGAAAACTCCTCATGTGCATATTTTAGGTTTTGGTACTGTTCTGCCATAAACCATATTTTATAGTTTTTAAACATGCAAAGCAATGTCACCATGTTAAACTAGGCATTTTCCCACCCCATTTACATATAAAGTTTATTAAATTTGGAGCTACGGTTATTTAGTTATGGAATAAAGCATTTTAACGAGTTATTTAAGAAAATTTAAACAAACAACATTTTAAACATAGATGAAAGTGGCAAATTATTAATCTACACAAAATTCTAAGAAAGTTTCATATATTACGTTTTTACATGTGATGCTTAGTTTGTGAGTTAAAATATGCATGAAGTTCAAGGGTGTTTCTGCAAAACTATTGTCTCAGGATTAATTGCTAAAATCGCAGACAAGGGAAAAACACATTGGGCCAAATCTGGTTGGCCTGGTAGTGTACATGAGAGGGAGTGGAGAGGGGCTGCTCACTTTGGGCCAAATCGGGTCGGTTAGGGGGAGTAGCCCACGCGAGACAGTGGTGTGGAGCAGGCCGGCGTGGGAAGGCGGCCCAAGGCCTGGTTAGGCGGATCTGGGCCACGCGGAGACTGCACATGTAGGTTGGGGAGGCGCTGGGCTTGGGATCAGAACGAGGCCGGCTGGATCCATGCGACGAGGAGTCAACGCGGGGCGCGCAAGCTGCTCGTCTCTGAAGAACAGAGGCAGCAGTATACCCATGTCGATGCAGAAGACGGCGGCAGCGGGACTTGCAGCGGCAGCGGCGGGACATGGCAGCAGGGCGAAGCTGAAGACGTCGGCGCACAGGCGAGGCACGGGACGGTGGGGCCAGACTTGGCGGGTCGAACAGAGGGACTTGGCAGGGCGACGGCTCCCTGGTGTCTTCATACAGCTGCAGACGGCGCCGGGGGCGGGGAAACGGGCGGAGGCAGGTGGGGACGACGGCTCCCTGGCGACGAGGTTCTGCAGAAGGGCAGCAGGCATGGCAGGGACTTGAAGCGGGGCTCCCGGCGACGAGGCGTTAGCAGGGGAGGCAGACGAGGCGCTGCCGTTGCGCCTCCTTCGTGCAGAGAACAAGCGGGCCAGGCAGGGGACCAGGCGCCTGAAGGCTTGAAGGTGGCGCGGCGGCGGACTTGGAGATGGGAGCCAGCGTTGGGGCTTGCTGTCGGCGCGAGAAGGCAGCGGCGCGTGGCTTCCGATGGTGAGGCTCCTGCCCAACGGAGAAGAGAGGGAGAGCTGAGAGACCGAGGGGGAAGAAGAAATAGGAAGAGAAGGAAAAGAAAGAGGAGGAGGATGGCATGACCTGGTCCGGCAGGTCGCCGTCGAGGCAGGGCGATGTGGAGTTGATGGTCTAGCGGCTGGACTTGGGCGAGTCGTCCATGGATCGGGACGAGGAGGCTGCGGCCTCGGGCACAGATGCAGGGGAGCACAAGCGCAGGTGACGGGGATCGAGCTCCGCTCGGGAGCGAGGGGTGTGGGGTCTCTGTTCCCTGGCCGCTGGATCGATCCAGTGGTTGTTGGCAGCGGCGATGCTGGTTGGCCCGACGCTGAAGACGAGGTGGAGCTGTGGTTGCTGCACGAGGAGATGAGGAGGGGATCTGGGAGGATCCCAAGAGAGAGAGAGTGGCGGCGGCGGTTAGGAGATGGATGGGGCATTGTCCCTAAAATTTAGGGTTAGGAGTTTATCTACTATATATATACCAGAATATCGATAGGAGGGAGTATTTTGGATCATCCGATCAAAATCGGACGGTCGGAGACGAATGGGTTAGGGAATCCAAACAAGGAAACGGTGATGTTTTATAGACGTTTGGGGATGATCCGGACCCAACGGTGACGACTGCTCGGGTCGGGTTCGGGACAACTTTCGGACGCCCGCGAGAGGGGGTCGATGCACCATGCAAGGAGGGGTTTCGGGGCCTGGCGGTTGATAGCGGACTGTGCAGAAAGCTTCAGGCTGAGAGAAGAGAAGAGAGAGAGGCCCGGCGACTGTTTTCGGAGACCGAAAACGTCCGACATGTGCCCGGCTATAATGCCGCTATAGTTTAACGGTTGGGCTATCAAACGAACTCCGAATGCGATGAAACTTGACAGATGGTCTATCTACACTATAATAAGACCACACGCCAACTTTCAACCCAATTCGAGAACATTTTCCGGCCACTTATAAAATAATATTTCGGACGTGTCGCGAGCGCGTGCAAGGGTGTCTGTACTCAGAACGGACAATAGAAGGAACGGGGAGGCCGGGACGGATGCAAGTTTTGAAAACATGATGATGCAATGCATATGATGACATGGGAAGATGCAACACGCAAGCAAATGACATGGCAACAACAACGAATAACTGGAAGACACCTGGCGCATCGGTCTCGGGGCGTCACAATACTCCACCACTACGAGAGGATCTCGTCCCGAGATCTAGGATGACACCGGAGGGAAAAGGAAGAGGAAAAGGAAGGGGTAAAACTAAGTTGCTTCTCTGACAAACGAGTGAAACCAAAGAACCTTGAGAGGTTGAACAACTTCGAGAAAAGAATACAACGGAGATGAACAAAGTTGAAAACACTCCGTTAGAAAAGAGGAACAAGGAATATTACTAGAACCTTGTAGGTTGAAAGGCATAAGAAAAGTGTTACAAAGGACAAGAAGTACATGCAAGCACTCCGGTAGAAACGAGATGCAGAAGGAATGATAAAGATCAATTACGACAACACTCCGGTTAAAACAAGATAGAGGAGGAAAAATAATGATATAATTTGTACAACACTTCGACTGCAAATGGAAGGAATTAACAAGAACTTGACAAGATGAGAGGATACTTGATGAAATCAACAACACGCTGCCTCCGGAACTATTGGAAGAATGGCACAAGGGGTAAGAAAGATTTCAGACAGCACTCCGGTTGAGAAAGGAGTTAAAACTTGATAAGATGAGAGAACTGGAATGAAAACACGACACTCCGGTTGAATGGATAAGCAAAGGAAAGAGCATGATCTTCACAATACGAGATGATGAGTGAACAGAGCATCATCACAATGCCTCCGGAAGAAATGAAAGAATGCAATGAAAAGAACGGAGAAGAAAACAACATGTTCTACCTCAAATGAATTTGAGAGAGCATCCTAAAAAAGAAGGATTTAACGGAGTTGTTGGGAAATCAACAACGAAAAGAACAGTCTTGTTGAGGGCTTATGGAAAACATCTCAAGAACTTGAGATGAAAACCTACCATAAATGGAAACAAGATTTGGATTGATATGAACAAGGAGACAAGAAACTTATTTCACCGGGAGGATAAATGAAGAACTTGGGTCATTTATAAGCACCACAGATAGCAACAATCCTTAAGGAAAGCTTTAGGTGAAATATAACCCAAGATAACTCCAACAAAGTGATTGATGGATTGAGAAGAGCTCATGCTCGAAGAAATTGGTGGGTTTAACTATCTCATTCTTGACAATTGTTGTATCATGAAACACAAACTCAAATTGTCACGAATGGCATAACACCACTGAGGGAGTCCTGGATTAGGGGGTATCCGGACAGCCGGATTATATCCTTTGGCCGGACTGTTGGACTATGAAGATACAAGATTGAAGACTTCGTCTTGTGTCCGGATGGGACTCTACTTGGCGTGGAAGGCAAGCTAGGCAATACGGATATGTATATCTCCTCCTTTGTAACCGACCTTGTGTAACCCTAGCCCCCTCCGGTGTCTATATAAACCGGAGGGTTTTAGTCCGTAGGACAATATACAATCATACCATAGGCTAGCTTCTAGGGTTTAGCCTCTCCGATCTCATGGTAGATCAACTCTTATAATATTCATATCATCAAGAATAAATCAAGCAGGACGTAGGGTTTTACCTCCATTAAGAGGGCCCGAACCTGGGTAAAACATCATGCCCCCTGCCTCCTGTTACCATCCGCCTTAGACGCATAGTTCGGGACCCCCTACCCGAGATTCGCCGGTTTTGACACCGACATTGGTGCTTTCATTGAGAGTTCCTCTGTGACGTCGCCGTAAGGAAGGATGCCTCTTCTTGTTGTTAAAAGCAACATTACCGCCGGGGGAGCTTTGGTTGTCGGCCAAACTCTCTGGCTAGGCAGTTTCATCATGACTGCCCGTTCGGCCGCTGCACCGACGATGACTTCTCGGGTCATCAAAAACAGCCTCCACGTCGGCTCGGAAGTCGCCGAGCAGATGGATCCAATGGAGCTCTCTTCCCTAAACGAACTCTTGGATCGCATCGCCGCCTTGGGAGTCGCTACGAACTATGATCAGATTGGGCTTAAACCCGATCAAAGGGAGATTATCTCTCCATCGGTCACCCATCACGTTGCGGTGGTGGAGGAACAATGCGGCAACTCTTCCTCTATTTTGAGGACTAATTATGTCCGGATTCCTGAGCTCTCCGAGCCGGATACCCACTTACGGGAGGACACCACCCAAGCCCTGAACCTAGAATCAGGCAGCGGGCCAGACTTATCGGGAAACACTCCGGAACCCGAGCTTCCAAGATTGGAAACTCCTCGGCCCCTGGGTCTCAGATCGGGTAGGGGTTCGGACTCAAATCCACCCACCCACCCAGACATAAATGATCTTTCCCACATCAGGCAAGAGCCCCATGAAACAGTACATCATTATTGGGCCAGATTCCTCCTTGTGATGAATAAGGTTAAGGACTGTCGCGAGGAAGATGCAGTCTCACTTTTCTACAATAATTGCACGGACAAGGGAATCCTTAACGCCTTAAGTCACCGTGACATATCACGCTTCTCTGACTTGGCGTCCATAGTACGAAAGTACTGTGTGATGGAAAACGCCTGGAAAACCGAAACAAAATTTTGGGATAATCTGGCTCCAAATACACACCCAGTCCGAAGTAAAAGGGTGCACTATCGTAAGACACCCGAGCTAGTTGCAAAGAAACAAAAATCCTCTACAGGGCATGGAACCATACTGGAGGGATGGCTTAATAGACCCTGCAAAATTCATAGTACAACGGATACAATACCAACGCACAGCCTTAGAGCATGTTGGATACTCTAGCAGGTGGCCAAAAGTGGTGAGGATCTTCTTATCCCAAATACCACAGAGCACCATCCCGTGGATAACAATACGATGTTAATAGTCTTTGAGACATTTGCGTCAAATAATAGGCGCAAGCGAACACTCCACAGCATGGCCGAAATTTGCCACATAGCAACAATAAATCCATGGAGTGACACGACTATTACCTTCAATGCAAGTGATGAACCTAAATTCCGAACAGCCCGAGCACCAGCCGCACTGGTCCTCAGTCCAATTGTGGACGGCTTTCGACTCACCAAAGTACCCATGGACGGCGGCAACGAATTAAACCTCATCTACGAGGAAACTCTTCAAAAAATGGAAATAGACTGGAACTGCATTGAGCAAAGTAGCACAACCTTCAGAGGAATCATACCCAGTCGGGAGGCACGATGCGTTGGGAAAATCACACTAGATGTGGTATTCGGTACGCCAGAGAATTATAGGTCCAAAGAAATTACATTTCAAGTGGCCCCGTTCAACAGTGGATACCACACCCTTTTAGGACGTGAGGCGTTCACGATCTTCCAAGCTGTACCCCATTATGGATACATGAAGCTCAAAATGCCCGGGCCCAACGGAATCATCACTCTCGCCAGTGATCCGGACACAGCACTCCGCGCCGAAAACAAAACAGCCGCACTGGCCCTCGAGGCATTATCCGAAGCCCTCTCGGCCGAGGAATTAACCACGCTACGCTCCACAGTGGACAGGGACGACGTGATACTCGATAAGAGATCCAAGTCCACCTTTTTTAAACCAGCGGATGAAATAGTCAAATTCCAAGTCCACCCAACGGACCCTACAAAAACAGCCCTCCATCGGGGCACAGTTAAACCCCACCGTGGACGTCGCACTACGAGAGTTCCTGCGCGAGAATTGGGACATATTCACCTGGCACCCCTCAGACATGCCAGGAATCCCACGCAGGTTGGCCGAGAATAGCCTCAATATCCTAAAGGGATTCAAGCCGGTCAAGCAAGCTCTTCAGCGTTTCTTCGAACCTAAGAGACATGCCATGGGAGAGGAACTAGCCAAGTTATTGGAGGCCGGATTCATCAGAGAGATAAAACACCCGGACTGGCTAGCAAACCTGGTGATGGTACCAAAGAAGGATAAATCCTGGAGCCTTTGTGTCGATTTCAAGGACCTCAATAAAGCTTGCCCAAAGGATCCCTTCCCCCTCCCCCGCATCGATCAAATTATCGATGCTACCGCAGGACACGAGTCATTGTGTTTCCTCGACGCATACTCCGGTTACCACCAAATCAAGATGGCGGAGTCCGACAAAGCCGCAACGGCATTCATCACACCATACGGTCCCTTCTGTTTCAACACAATGCCTTTTGGGCTCAAAAACGCCGGCGCAACATATCAGCGCATGATTCAGACATGTCTGGAGAAACAAATCGGCAAAACAGTAGAGGCATACGTAGACGATGTGGTCGTCAAAACCAAGCACGTCGACTCTTTGATAGACGACTTGAGGCTCACATTCGACAACCTCCGAACATACGACATCAAGCTCAATCCGGAAAAATGCGTTTTCGGCGTACCAGCCGGAAAGCTCCTGGGTTTCATTGTCTCCAGTAGAGGTATTGAAGCTAATCCGGCCAAAAACCAAGCTTTGTCACAGTTGGCTACCCCAACAGGCCTCAAACAAATCCAGAAGTTAACTGGATGCGTGGCGGCTCTAAGCCGCTTTATCTCCCGCTTAGGAGAAAAGGCTTTACCCCTTTATCGCCTCCTTCAGCGCACCAAACACTTTGAGTGGACGGACGCTGCCACAGCCGGATTGGAAGAAATAAAGGCCATTTTGGCAACCAACCCAATCCTAGCCGCGCCAAACATCGGCGAACCAATGCTGGTGTACATTGCGGCAACTCATCAAGTTGTAAGCGCAGTGCTCGTCGTCGAACGAGAAGCTGCCGGACATAAATTCCCTCTTCAAAAGCCGGTATACTATGTATCCACTGTCCTCACTCCATGCAAATCACGGTACCCACATTATCAAAAGATAGCCTATGTGATATTCATGGCATCCCGGAAGCTGCGACACTACTTTCAAGAGTGTTTGATTACAGTCGGAAGTGCCACTTAGTGATATTATAAACAACCGCGACGCTACGGGCCGGATTGCTAAATGGGCCATTGAGCTCCTCCCGTTCGACATAACATACAAACCTCGACGGGCCATTAAGTCGCAAGTATTGGCCGACTTTGTCGCCGAATGGACGGAGGCCGAACTCCCTAAAGAGTACGACGCATACTCCAATTGGATCATGCACTTCGACGGTTCTAAAATGCTGGCTGGTCTAGGGGCTGGCGTCGTCCTGACGTCCCCAACCGGAGATACCGTTCAGTACGTACTGCAAATATTGTATATAGACTCCAACGACGCAGCCGAATATGAAGCTCTGTTGCATGGTCTTCGGATGGCAGTCTCCATGGGCATTCAACGCCTGGAGGTGCGTGGGGATTCAAACCTTGCAATATCCCAAATAAATGGAGACTTTGACGCCAAGGATCCGAAAATGGCGGCCTACCGAAACGCCGTCCTAAAAATGTCAGCTCGGTTCGAGGGACTCGAATTTCACCATGTGGCTCAGGAAAACAATCAAGCGGCGGATATCCTCGCCCGCATCGGCGCAAAACACGATGCGGTCCCCCCAACATATTTCTGGAAAGGCTGTTCAAGCCATCCGTAGTATGGGAAGGGGACACCGGTAACAATAGTCCGGACCCGGCCAAAATGCCCGATACCGAATACTCTGACACAATCGGAGGCCCCGCCACCGAAATAACACCTTCAGCCCACGTAATAATGGCCATTATCGCCCCGTGGACAGAACCATTCCTGGCCTACCTAACTAGGTAGGAACTTCCGAAGGACCAAAATGAGGCACGCTGCATAGTGCGGCGATCTAAGGCCTACAGGGTCCACGAGGGAGAATTGTATAAAAAAAGCACTACCGGAGTCCTTCAAAGGTGCATCTCCGAAGAGGAAGGGCGGAACCTTTTGGCAGAAATCCACGCTGGACTCGGCGGTCACCATGCCGCAGCCCGGGCTCTTGTAAGCAAGGCCTTCTGTACATGATTCTATTGGCCAACGGCCCGGGCAGATGCACAGGACTTGGTCCAACATTGCGCCGGTTGCCAGCTCTTTGCAAATCAAAGCCACATGCCATCCACCGCCCTCCAAACAATCCCCATTACGTGGCCCTTCGCGGTCTGGGGGCTTGACATGGTTGGACCCCTTAAAGGGGGAACCCACAAGAAAAAAATACTTACTGGTCATGGTGGATAAATTCACCAAATGGATAGAGGCCAAACCTGTTAAAACAGCCGAATCCGGACCAGTGATAGACTTCATATCTGGGGTCGTACACCGTTATGGCGTCCCCCACAGCATCATCACTGACAACGGCACAAACTTCACAGCCGATGAGGTAAAACTCTGGTGCAGCAAAATGGGCATCAAGCTCGATTATGCTTCAGTCTATCACCCACAAACCAACGGTCAAGTCGAGCGAGCAAACGGTCTTATAATGAGCGGCATTAAACCCAGATTAGTGCGTTCCTTAACAGAGTCTAACACTCACTGGGTAGAGGAGCTCGACTTCGTACTCTGGGGGCTGCGGACCATGCCGAATCGTAGTACCGGATATACACCTTTCTTTATGGTGTACGGCGCAGAGGCAGTCTTGCACTGTGACATAATTCATGACTGACCTTGAGTGCGCATGTACGAAGAAAGAGAAGCCGAGCTCAATCGGCAGGACAGTCTGGACACCTGGAGGAGGAGCGTGACGTAGCCAAAGCCCGTTCCGCATTTTATCAGCAACAGGCTCGCAGATACCAAAGCAGAGAAGTACGGGCCAAAACTTATAACGTTGGCGAACTAGTTCTACGCCTGCCGGATAAGAAAAAGAACAAGCTCGAGCCCAAATGGGAAGGTCCCTTCATTATTGACCAAGTTCTGACCGGTGGAGCGTACTGACTGCGGGATGCATCGACTAGTCGACTCGAACCGAACCCATGGAACGCGGCCAGGCTCCGAAGATTCTACGCCTAGCACCGGACTCTATGTCCGTCCCCTCCCTTTGTCCACTTTTTGCATATACATTATCTGTCTTGTTTTTCTTTCTTCCTTTCTTTTATTCTTTTTCTAGGCCTTCAAGGGCTAACTTGTGCCTCGCTTGCACATTATAGATGCGCTAGCCGCGCTCATCATACATGGGGGCTTCTTCCACAGAAGCTTAATTATTTATCTGGGCCTCAGGCCCCGCACATGTGTCATGCTTCCGCATGTACCTTTTTTCGCCATTATATTCATCGATATGACTTAAGTTTTGGCCAAGCTGGGTTGCCTGGCTCTTGTATTTATGCCCTATGTTCCCGTTAATTCGGCTAGGGCATAAGGGGAGCACCTCTGCGATTGTTACTGCCGGGTCAGCCGGATGTGTACCTCAGACTGGGTGAAGCCGAAAGCTAGCGTTCTTAAGGGAATATTCGGTCGATGAACAAAAGATGATTTTTTATTTATTGTCCATATCTGCCCCCAGATGTTTTTCCCGCGTTTCCTATCGCATTCCGGACATGCACTTTAGGGCATGCTTACCCAGGGAAAGGAACCCTTAACAGAACTATTCTCCCTGGAAGATGTTTCTTACTACCCATGTAATATAACATAACTAGTTGGGCACTTGTCTGTTCAAGCACTAATGACCCCTACGCCTGGTCTCCATGCATACCCCGGTTCTTATATAACTGAGAGGGTATTCGGATACTCTCCGGACTATCGGGTCCCGAGGTTGAAGCGAAAAGGTCCGCCAAGACAAATGATCTACAATCCGGCTAGAAGGCATTATACATGTCACTTTAATTACATAGTCATCAGACTAACTAAATTCCTCTTCTATACCATCCAACAGGCGGTCTAGCTTACAGTCCTATTGGGAATACTTTGCGGCTAATTCTACTTGCCCATAAACTGAGCTAACGGGGATCTCTTTTCCGTCAGGCCCCACAGGTCCGACCTCGGCCATGTGATTTGGGTCTGCCTTGGTATACCGCGTCTTCACCATGGCCCAGGCTTCTCTGGCACCCTGTCGGCAGGCCGATATCTTCCATAATCGGAAGCGCCGCCGTGCTCCCTTGAGCTTCTCCGAATGCTCTGCAACGCCCTCTGGCGAGAGACGGATGGCCACAAGGCATGGACAACACCTTGCATCACCTGCCGAACTTGTTCGTGTAGATGTGAGAGCTCAGATAGAAGATCACCCGCAGACCCGGGCATTTCCTCCACGGGACGACCCGTCAGCATACCTACAGACATAACGTTGTTAGTCGGCTTCTTCACCGAACTCCTTTAAAAGGATTCGTTCAAGCACTTACTGAAAATGCCGCGCCGAAGCCGCCTATTCTCCTTCTCGGAGTCTGCAAGTTGGGCTCGAACATCTTTTAGTTCCATGTTCAGCTTGATATTGGCGTCTTGTAGATTGTTTTTCTCCCGCCTAACCTCAGTCAACACGTGTTTCCAGCCTCTAGCTGTCGCATAACATGCTAGTCCTCCGGATTTTCTCCGGATTCATCTGCAACATCTATTGTTCGATCTACAGCCACGCCGCACACTATATGGTAACCATCATTCTTTAAAGTAAATGTTACCAGCGGGTGACTGTTTCGGTTCCTGCAATGCGGCAACAGCGGCCCGCAGTTGGGTCTTGCATTCCTCTAGCTCCTGTGACAGCCTAGTATTCTTCTCTGTGAGAACCTGCACAATAAAGATGATCTTTAAATCAGTTCTGCTAACTGTTTCAAGTCTCAGGGGCTACTGATACATATAAATCATCAGATTTACTTACCCGTACATCCTTTACATACTGATCCATGGCTCTGGCTAGACCATCTTGAGCAGCTCGGAGGTATGCCTCTCCAGAATTGAAGGCATCAAATGCCTCTAGTGAGAAACAAACGTCATGGAGTACGGCCCGGCGGCGCCTATGATTCATGGCGCTTTCCACTTCTGAGTTTGTAGCGGATAATCTATCCGCATCCTCTGTAGGGGGATTATCCGGCGCCCGCCCCATATTGGTTTCCGCCTCTATGTCCGGTCCTGGCGCCCGACTGGTGGAAGCGTGATTAGTAACATCGCCGGACATATTCTGGCAAGCGTTTTTTCTGTTAAAGAAACACGGGCGTCATTATATTTCGAGAGAGACGACAACCATGGAGCGGGGTCTTTTGTCATACCTTTGCGCCAGCGTCTCCATCCTGACCGCCTTCCTTTTTGGCCTACCCGGCCTCGGTGCCTCTTGTTGGCGAGTTGCTGCGGGTTCGGCAGGGCGTCCCGAATGCCTTCCCTGTAAAAATGCCATATGGTGGGTGAAGTGCCTAAAAGGGGATCCTAGTTTTTGGAGTTGGGATTTTTGGTTTTTCTTACGTGCGATGCAGGGAGCAGTCCAGGATAGTCGGCCGTAATGGCCACCATGGCATCATTGCAGCTTAACTGATAGAACTGCCGGTTTATCAGCTCCATGAATATAACCAGATCTTCTTCAAGTCCGGAGTCGAGGGCCCGGTCAGGGTCCTCTGGTTGTGGAGAAGGGCTGCTGACCTCCTTTATGGCTTTTCGCAGTTCCTACCGCAAATTGGCAAGGTGAATACTTATGACAAAAAATGCAGGAGAAATGGGAGTAGGAAGATATAACTTACCCAGCTTGGAGGATTGTACATGGAGAATCCATCTCGTGGCTTGATGTGGGTGAACTCCTCTTCCTCACCCTTGAACAATTCGGACAGAATTTTCGCTAAAGCGGCGACATTGTCCGGACCCTTACGCCCGCAGCGGGTGGCATCATCTGCCCCGTTAAAACACCACAAGGGGTGCCCACGATATTGAAGTGGTTGCACTCCCCGCATTATGCAAATCGACATAACTTCGATTACTGTCAATCCTGATCGAGCCGGTGCTTTAATCCGGTTCATCAGATAGAGGACTTCTCCATTGTCTTCCACCTGGGGGCTCCGTGGGCGCCAACTTCGACGTTTCTTCAGAGGAGCATTGTTGAACCCAGGAAGACCCCGCCGAACAGGGTCCGGAAGGGGAACGTCCTCCATATAAAACCATTCTGAAGGCCAGTCTTCGGACAACTTCTTTGGGGTACCGGACAGGTATCCGGTATCGGCGATGCGCCATATTTCGGCTCCACCCACTTGATAAAGTGACCCCCTCTGTGTGCGAGGGACGAGGCAAAATAGTCTTTTCCACAGCTTGAAGTGAGCCTCGCAGCCCAGGAACAACTCACAGAGAGCAACATAGCCGGCGATATGTAGGATGGAGGCGGGGGTGAAATTGTGTAATTGGAGGCCGTAGAACTCCACGAGCCCGCGGAGGAATGGATGAATTGGAAATCCGAGTCCTCTTAATAAATAGGGAACAAGGCAGACCCGTTCCCCCATAGAGGGGCAGGGAAAGCTCTCCGCTTGCTCCCCGCCATTGTAGGTGGCAAGCCCGGCTCGAATGGGCACCATATACGCCGGAAGGAGAAATCCCTTAGTCTGCAGTTTGACTTATCGACTGTGCAGGACTGAACACCTCTCCCAATCACCGGGCTTAGGGCTACGGGGGCGAGAGGAGGAGCTGCGGAGGTCGGCCATTCTGGAATGGATCTTCCCGAAACGCGCTCTGATGGATTCTTGCTGGGGGAGGATGGTATCGATTGGATCTAAGGATCCCCATCCCTTTAATAGACAATTTATTTATCTGGCTAGGGGGGTGAATGTAAAAACGCCCTGGTGCCTCGTATTCATTCGACGCATGGGAGATAGCCCTTATTGGGCACAGAAGACAAGAGGTCCAAGCATTTATGGGACCGGACACTGCTTTACAAACGTTCGGAAGATGGAGAAGAACCCGCCTTGCAATGCCGAAGACAACTCTGTGCCAGACTCATTGTCATTGAAGCCTGGTTCGGGGGCTACTGAGGGAGTCCTGGATTAGGGGGTATCCGGACAGCCGGATTATATCCTTTGGCCGGACTGTTGGACTATGAAGATACAAGATTGAAGACTTCGTCTCGTGTCCGGATGGGACTCTGCTTGGCGTGGAAGGCAAGCTAGGCAATATGGATATGTATATCTCCTCCTTTGTAACCGACCTTGTGTAACCCTAGCCCCCTCCGGTGTCTATATAAACCGGAGGGTTTTAGTCCGTAGGACAATATACAATCATACCATAGGCTAGCTTCTAGGGTTTAGCCTCTCCGATCTCATGGTAGATCAACTCTTGCAATATTCATATCATCAAGAATAAATCAAGCAGGACGTAGGGTTTTACCTCCATCAAGAGGGCCCGAACCTAGGTAAAACATCATGTCCCCTGCCTCCTGTTACCATCCGCCTTAGACGCACAGTTCGGGACCCCTACCCGAGATCCGCCGGTTTTGACACCGACAACCACCTCAAATGATAAGGTTGAAAGAATTGCACTTTGAAATGCAAGATAAAGAATACTTGAGCTCCTCTAAAAAGAATCTCGATGAACACTTCGAGAAGGAATTAAATCCTTGATGAACCACCATGTTGAGCCTCCATGAAGAACTCCGGAAATAAAAGAATGATCAAAAGAAAGAGAAGTTGAGAACATAAGGTGAAGCCTTGTAATGATTTAGATGGATCTCCATGGTGATATAATTGCGAGAGCTTGGAACTCCGGGAAAGAAAAGATGAAACAACTGAAAACCGAGAACTTGATGAGCCTCCGGAATAAGGAATTGAATTTACTTGATGAAACAAGAATAAGAATTATATTATGCTTATCCTTCACCAATTAAATTGATGACAAGCAGTGGATTTGGCATACTACTTATTCTTCTTGAAAAAGGATTGAGGAGAGATATAGCACAAACTTGCGGAAGGTCTTCAACGAACCACCGGTAGGATTTGGGAACAACGAATGAATAAATAGAATAGCAACAGAAGAGAATTCTAGAACGAACCACCATAAGAATTGAACAAGAAAAGTAGCAAAAGCACAATTCACCGGGAAGAATTGGGAAATGAATGAAGATACTTGAGAGAATTTTTTAGATACAAGTGAAACGAAGAGATCCCGAGCTGATTAGAGAATACTTGGATGATGGACCGGTAAGATTTGGAGAAACGAGAGTTGGAAGCTGAAATGATTAATTCTTCTGAAATGATGGGCTCCAGAGGAAAGAAAAGAGAAAACAACTCATGAAATGCTCCGGATGGATGAAAAGAATTCCCACAATCAAAACAATTATGAGAGGATGGCCTCAAACTAGAACCACGAATCTCTGAGTGAATAGATAAGATATGGAGGAAAAACTCTTCTTCGGTCTTCAAGTGTTGAGAATGACAAAGAGAAACACCACCATGAACAGTTGAGATACTCCGGGATGACGAATAGAAAGGTTGAGCCAATGGTGAAAAGAATTTGACAGGTCTTGGAGAAAATACATAAGACTGATGATAATTCATTCTTACGTCAAACATCGAAAAGAATTTGAGAAGCTCCGGGAAAATTAGAAGAGTCAGGTAAGATCCTAGGAAAAGACCTGTGGGTTAGGGCCCACTCAAGAGAAACACCGTTGATGATTTAAAATATAGATTGTGCCGGTTGACTTAAATGGCCTGAATGAGATAACAACCACGAAATAAGTTGAACGGATCTTGAATGACAAGACGAGCCTTCTGAGATATCTTCAGCACTCCGGAACAAATGAATAGCGAGAGGTGGATGATTAAGAGATGCAACAACATGGAAAGCATTTAAAACGAGGAAAGGATATGATCAACAAACTTGAATTGAATCCACCAGAGAAAAAAGAACGAATAATGTTGAACTTGTAGAGCATCTTCATGAGAATCACTGGATAAGAATATTGACAGAAAAGAATGGAGAGACTTCACATCAATAAGATGGATACTTGATTAAGAAATCTGAGTCCTCGAATAAAAAGGGGGTGGGTGGGGGGGAAAACAAAGTCAAACTTGGGGACAGATGAAACGAACAATGTTGAGAAGACTTGAGTTGATCTTGCGGATGTTGAAATGATTGGATCCACTAGAAGCGAGACACACCGGTTCAAAAGAAATTGAGATGGCAACCTCAAAGATCAAGAAGGATTTGTATTCGCATAGGAATATGAGAACACCGCTTAGGAAAAGTATGGAAACAACCTTTGACTTCAAAGCAACTCGAATACCACAACTGAAAACAAAATAAAGGATTGGCTTGCAGAATAAGCCGGAACAAACATATGATAGAGATTTCGTCCGAAGTTTTTGTGGTGGGGCCCACACGGGCTCGATCATACAACACCATCATGTACAAGGCAGTGCACATGACATACGAAGTGTCCCCGAGTCAGCATAGCCAAGGACTCTTTAAGACACAATGAGACCACTGTAAAACCAACCGTGGATAGGAGGACCACTAGACATCGAACCCCAATCTCGTATCATGCATCTGTCGGAAAGATATCCTAAGAGCTACTTGAATTCCCACTTATAAACTCCCGAAACTTTTTGGTTATGCAATCAGGTGTTGGGGATACAAGGGAAGCATAATATCTCACCCAAAACTAGCAAATCCTACGTCCAGTTGTATCCATCCTTCAACACATAACCAAGAAACCTTCGGAAATCATTTACCTCAACCTTCGAAAAGCATCCGTTATACGAGTTATGGCAATACTCCCGAACTCCCGCCCCAGTATTGGGTGGCGTCGAGGTTATCACACCAACAACTGCATAAAAGAGATTTTCGATGTCGGTGAAACTTAGGTATTCCAGAATTGCAATGATAAAATTGTGACGACAACACCTCGGAGCTCAACTCCCCGGGACACTGCCACAACCCCTAAATGTCAGGAGGCACCAAGAACAATGTTCTCGTCACAAAACCATCGGAACAATTCCAAGATACCCGCGTGATCCTAAATTTTATTTCGTGAAATTTGAGGAGAGAAGAGTCAAAACTCTATGTCAGGAGGCCTCACCAGAGCGACGAAGGGACTGAGGAGTAAAAAGAATCCTACTCTTCGATACATATAAT
The DNA here is from genome assembly GCF_003073215.2 of Triticum urartu. Taxonomy (NCBI): domain Eukaryota; kingdom Viridiplantae; phylum Streptophyta; class Magnoliopsida; order Poales; family Poaceae; genus Triticum; species Triticum urartu. Next base: position 127,530,007 of record NC_053027.1, read on the forward strand.
CCTATAAGACTCAAAACATTTTTCTAGACTCAACAACGCCAGAGATTTGATGAAGCAGGGGGCTCCTAAGTCGGGGAAGGCTCTGATACCAACTTGTAACACCCATGATGCGGCTATATCTCCCACGTGTTGGAGCATGACTTAGAGGCATAACCGCATTGTAGGCATGTCACAAGAGGGGTAATTTTACACATCCCATGTACTGAATAAGAAAGAGGTACGGAGTTGGCTTACAATCGCCACTTCACACAATACATAAATATAGCAGTACATCAACCAGATAAAATCAATGTCCGACTACGGAACCAAAATAAAAGAAGACTACCCCAAATGCAAAAGATCCCCGATCGCCCCGACTGGGCTCCACTAATGATCAACTGAAACGAAACAACACGATGAACAAGATCTTCATCGAGCTCCTCCTTGAGCTTGGTTGAGTCACCTGCACGGTATCACCGGCACCTACAAACTGGTTTGGAAGTATCTGTGAGCCACGATGACTCAGCAATCTCACACCCGCGAGATCAAGACTATTTAAGCTTATGGGTAGGATAGGGTAATGAGGTGGAGCTGCAGCAAGCACTAGCATATATGGTGGCTAACTGACGCAAAATAAGAGCGAGAAGAGAAGTAAAGCACGGTCGTGAATTAGAAGTGATCAGAAAGTGATCCTGAAACTACTTACGATCAAGCATAACACAAGAACCGTGTTCACTTCCCGGACTCCGCCGAGAAGAGACCATCACGGCTACACATGCGGTTGATGCATTTTAATTAAGTTAAGTTTCAAGTTCTCTACAACCGGACATTAACAAATTCCCATCCGCCCATAACCGCGGGCACGACTTTCGAAAGTTCAAAACCCTGCAGGGGTGTCCCAACTTAGGCCATCACAAGCTCTCACGGTCAACGAAGGATATTCCTTCTCCCAGGACGGCCCGATCAGACTCGGAATCCTGGTTACAAGACATTTCGACAATGGTAAAACAAGACCAGCAAGACCGCCCGATGCGCCGACATCCCAATAGGAGCTGCACATATCTCGTTCTCAGGGCAACACCGGATGAGCACTCCGTACAACTAAAACCAGCCCTCAAGTTTCCCCGAGGTGGCACTGCAAAGGACTCTAGTTCGGACCAACACTTAGAGAAGCACTGGCCCGGGGGGGGGGGGTTAAAATAAAGATGACCCTCGAGAGAGAGACTCCCAAGGGAAAAGTAGGTGGTGGTGAGGCAATTGGTAAATCCAAGGTTGGGCCTTGCTGGAGGAGTTTTATTCAAAGCGAACTGTCAAGGGGTCCCCATAACACCCAACCGTGTAAGGAACGCAAAATCAAGGAACATAACACCGGTATGACGGAAATTAGGGCGGCAAGAGTGGAACAAAACACCAGGCATAAGGTCGAGCCTTCCACCCTTTACCAAGTATATAGATGCATTAATTAAATAAGAGATATTGTTATATCCCAACAATAACCATGTTCCAAACATGGAACAAACTCCAACTTCACCTGCAGCTAGCAACGCTATAAGAGGGGCTGAGCAAAGCGGTAACATAGCCAAACAACAGTTTGCTAGGAAAGGTGGGTTATAGGCTTGACACGGCAATATGGGAAGCATGATATAGCAAGTGGTAGGTATCGCGACATAGAAATAGAGCGAGCAACTAGCAAGCAAAGATAGAAGTGATTTCGAGGGTATGGTCATCTTTCCTGAGATCCCGCAAGGAAGAAGAACGAGTCCATGAAGAAGACAAACGGACGTAGTTGAACAAATCCTCACAAACGCAACGTTATCAGAACCAACCCGAAGAAGCAACACCGGAAAGAAGCAAACAACATAGTAAACAACCACCACATAGACATGGCATGATGCGTAACCAAGTATGATGCATGTCCGGTTTAATGAGGCATGGCATGGCAAAATGCACAAACAATCCTACAAATTAAATGGAGCTCAATATGCAACCAAGTATGATGCATATTGAAGAAAACACCCTTTATTTAGTTCTCTCTCGTTTATGTACCAAACAAAATTAAATGTTGATTAACATGGCAAGGGGTGAAGCAAATGAAAACTACCTATCTAGGCAAGTTTAAATGAGGCCGAAACAATAAACAACAAGTCCGAAAACTCCTCATGTGCATATTTTAGGTTTTGGTACTGTTCTTCCCTAAACCATATTTTATAGTTGTTAAACATGCAAAGCAATGTCACCATGTTAAACTAGGCATTTTTCCACCCCATTTACATATAAAGTTTATTAAATTTGGAGCTATGGTTATTTAGTTATGGAATAAAGCATTTTAACAAGTTATTTAAGCAAATTTAAACAAACAACATTTTAAACATAGATGAAAGTGGCAAATTATTAATCTACACAAAATTCTAAGCAAGTTTCATATATTAAGTTTTTACATGTGATGCTTAGTTTGTGAGTTAAAATATGCATGAAGTTCAAGGGTGTTTCTGCAAAACTGTTGTCTCAGGATTAATTGCTAAAATCGCAGACAAGGGAAAAAACACATTGGGCCGAATCTGGTTGGCCCGATAGTGTACAGGAGAGGGAGTGGAGAGGGGCTGCTCCCTTTGGGCCAAATCGGGTCGTTGAGGGGGAGTAGCCCACGCGGGACAGTGGTGTGGAGCAGGCCGGTGTGGGAAGGCAGCCCAAGGCCTGGTTTGGCGGATCTGGGCCACGCGGAGACTGCACATGTGGGTTGGGGAGGCGCTGGGCTTGGCATCGGTACGAGGCCGACTGGATCCACGCGACGAGGAGTCAACGCGGGGCGCGCGAGTTGCTTGTCTCTGAAGAACAGAGGCAGAGTATACCCGTGGAGATGCAGAAGACGGCGGCAGCGGGACATGGCAGCAGGGTGAAGCTGAAGACGTCGGCGCACGGGCGAGGCACGGGACGGTGGGGCCGGACTTGGCGGGTCGAACAGAGGGACTTGGCGGGGCGACGACTCCTTGGTGTCTTCATACAGCTGCAGACGGCACCGGGGGCGGGGAAACGGGCGGAGGCAGGTGGGGACGACGGCTCCCTGGCGACGAGGTTCTGCAGAAGGGCAGCCATGGCAGGGACTTGAAGCGGGGCTCTCGGCTACGAGGCGTTAGTAGGGGAGGCAGACGAGGCGCTCGCGTTGCGACTCCTTCGTGCAGAGAACGAGCGGGCCAGGCAGGGGACCAGGAGCTTGAAGTCTTGAAGGTGGCGCGGTGGCGGACTTGGAGATGGGTGCCAGCGTTGGGGCTTGCTGCCGGCGCGAGAAGGCAGCGGCACATGGCTTCTAGTGGTGAGGCTCCTGCCCACGGAGAAGAGAGGGAGAGCTGAGAGACCGATGGGGAAGAAGAAATAGGAAGAGAAGGAAAAGAAAGAAGAGGAGGATGGAGTGACCTGGTCCGACAGGTCGCCGTTGAGGCAGGGTGATGTGGAGCTGCTGGTCTAGCGGCTGGACTTGGGCGAGTCGTCCATGGATCGAGACGAGGAGGCCGCGGCCTCGGGTGCAGATGCAGGGGAGCACAAGCGCAGGTTAGGGGGATCGAGCTCCGCTCGGGAGCGAGGGGTGTGGGGTCTCTGTTCCCTGGCCGCTGGATCGATCCAGTGGTTGTTGGCAGCGGCGATGTTGGTTGGCCCGGTGCTGAAGACGAGGTGGAGCTGTGGTTGGTGCGGGAGGAGATGAGGAGGGGATCTGGGAGGATCCCAAGGGAGAGAGTGGCGGCGGCGGTTGAGGAGATGGATGGGGCATTGTCCCTAAAATTTAGGGTTAGGAGTTTATCTACTATATATACCAGAATATCGAAGGAGGGAGTATTTTGGATCATCCGATCAAAATCGGATGGTCGGAGATGAATGGGTTAGGGAATCCAAACAAGGAAACGGTGATGTTTTATAGACGTTTGGGGATGATTCGGACCCAACGGTGACGACTGCCCGGGTCGGGTTCGGGACAACTTTCGGACGCGCGCGAGAGGGAGTCGATGCACCATGCAAGGAGGGGTTTCGGGGCCTGGCAGTTGATAGCGGACTGTGCAGAAAGCTTTAGGCTGAGAGAAGAGAAGAGAGAGAGGCCCGGCGACTGTTTTCGGAGACCGAAAACGTCCGACGTGTGCCCGGCTATAATGCCGCTATAGTTTAACGGTTGGGCTATCAAACGAACTCCGAATGCGATGAAACTTGGCAGGCGGTCTATCTACACTATAATGAGACCACACGCCAACTTTCAACCCAATTCGAGAACATTTTCCGGCCACTTATAAAACAATATTTCAGACGTGCCGCGGGCGCGTGCAAGGGTGTTTGGACTCAGCACGGACAACGGAAGGAACAGGGAGGCCGGGACGGATGCAAGTTTTGAAAACATGATGATGCAATGCACATGATGACATGGCAAGATGCAACATGCAAGCAAATGACATGGCAACAATAGTGAATAACTGGAAGACACCTGGCGCATCGGTCTCGGGGCGTCACATGAAGAAGCTAATCTGGCTCTGGTGGTGGTGGAATAAGCGGCAATGCCAAGCGAAGAGCCATCGAGCGAAGGTCAGCGATGATGATGTTAATGGCGTTCCAGTTCTGAGGGCGGCTAAGCGCCCTCCACAGCTGCAAATAGATACACATTTTGAACACTGCGTCAGTCGCACAACACAGAGGGACACGCTAGATCACAAGCTTATTTCGAATCATCCAAAGCGTCCATGCAAGGACCCCAATGGCCAGCCACCTAATGTGGCGGCCCGTTAGGGGTAAGGTCTGAAGCTCGGCGAAGAGATCCCGGAAGTTGGTGTTGCGCCAACGACCACCAACCACCTCGCGAAAGCAACTCCACAGGAACTTGGGGGACACACAAGAAAAGAAGATCTGGTCCGAGTCTTCCGCCGTCCCACATAGAGGACATATCCCATCGCCCGGGCCATGCCGCTTGAGCACCTCCACGCCGGAAGGAATGCGGCCCCGGATCCATTGCCTAGAAGGATCCTGATCTTCAGAGGAAGCCTGATCGACCATATCATCACCAAGGGCACAAGTCCATTCATGCTGGATTTTCGAATCGACTGTTTTTTTCTTCGTTTTGAATGAACTTCACTCAAAATTTCTCTGGATGTATGATCCGTGCTGTGATTCGTGCTGGATTTTTGAATCAACTGTTTTTTTCGTTTTCATTCAATTTTTGGACATTCGATCGTACACTGTGATGGCTATAGCATTTCACCCTTATTCAAAATTTGATATTTTGTCTTCTCTATTACATCATTCTTCAAATAACTATATAATTTCTCTCCTCTTTTGTTGTCCTAAAATTACTATTACCAGTCTTTAGTTTTTTTAACGCATCAGACCCAAGCAACAGGTCATCTTGAGATTTTACGAAGTCACCGTAGGCACCTTGTAGTAGGCGCCTCATAGTTGACGGGAATCTTTCCTCCCACTGAACGTACATCGACGAAAATCCTGAAATAAATCCATGATAAATGCGAACATCAGGGCTTGAATCCTGATGGGCTGGGGATATCATTGTCCATCTAACCATCTAATCACAGATTGGTTCGCAGTCTTTAGTTTTCTTTTTTTCGAGAGTACGCCAAAGACGTACCATATTTTTATAGAAGGAAGAAATATTTACAAGACGTGCACCACGAATGCGAACAAATGGGTAGCACGGGAACAAATCCACACCCACACCAACCAAGGAACCTAGCTAACTTCTCACGAAATCTTGGAGACCTCCAACACCCAGCCCGGCTGCCTTCCACTCGGCAACCTCATCCAATAAGGTCACCACCAGTTCCGTTGGAGTCCGTTGTTGCTCTAGCCTATTAAAAACCCTTGCGTTCCATTCTTTCCATAGCGCCCAGATCAACGTGATGAACATGGAATCAAAACCCCTCCGTTCAGCAGAGAGAAAGGTCGTCCTTCCACGAAGCCACCAGTTAAGAGTTGTGTCGCCGGCCAAGTAACCTCTGACATTGATTCCGAGAAGATCCCAAAGTCTTTGCCAGACCTCTCGGGCATAGGTACACGTGCAAAGGATATGCTCGACATTATCTTCATCTTGAAGGCAAGTGTAGCAAGAGGAAACCTCGTCCTGTAAACCGTGACGTGCCCTCCGGTCTGAAGTCCATATGCGATGTTGCATAGCTAGCCACGCGAATAGCTTGCACTTCAGAGGTGCCCAGCTCCTCCAAATGCAAGTCGCCATGGGCGACCTGATGTATCCCAAACATAGTCTGTTATACGTTGATCTAGCAGTGTAGCAGCCCAAGCTTGAGCATGGCCAGGTAAACTTGTCCGAAACCTCCGCATCCCGTGGAACCGTGCCAATTGCTTGGATGAGGTGCATCAACTGTAGTTGGGCCATGAAGGAGAATCCTAACTGGCAGTCCTCCAGCCAACTATTATCAGAGAGAGCTTGCTGCACCGTGCGCTTGTTGATAACTCGTGTCTGTACCGTGGCGAATACCAGTGGGGCTATGTGCTTAACTGCGAAACCGTGTATCCATCTGTCCCTCCAAAATAGCACCCGGTCGCCTCTCCCCACTCTGATGCTGACCAAACTGTCAAAGACCTCTCGTGCCTCCTAATCCACAGTCATAGGCAGCCCCTGCCAAGGTCTGTTGGGTTCCGTCCGTCTCATCCATTCCCATCTCACCCTCATAGCTAGTCCTTGTAACTTGAGATTTTTCACACCGAGCCCACCATAGCATTTATGCCGACACACAGTGCTCCAAGCAATGAGGCACTGCCGCCGTTCACCTTATCCTTCCCGGGCCAGAAAAAGGACTGCATCCACTTGTCCATCTCCTCAAAAACCCAGTCAGGTGCAGCCATAATCATGAGATGGTGGATTGGCTTAGCAGAGATGACCGACTGCACAAGGATAGGCCGTCCAGGTCGTTGTATGAGTCCTCTCTGCCATGCCGGCACGAAACGCTTGACCTGGTCAAGCATAGGTTGACAATCATTTCTGGTAAGGCATCTGATGGCGAGCTGCAACCCCAAGTACTTGCATGCACTACAAAAAAAATACATCCGTGACATTTTGGGCCGAACGAAAAAAATTTCTGTCATACATATGACACTTCTACGACGATAATTGTGACAAAACCTGGTATCATCATAGATGTGGTGGGCTCCTACTTCTATGACAAAAAATCATGACAGAAAATGGGCTTTTCATCCTGGGCGGGCCAGAGACGCAGCTGCATGACATTCTTTGGACCGTCCATGACGGAAAAAACCGTGGTAGAAGCGAGGGGGAGGAAAATTTCGGGGAGTTCCCGGTTACGGTGGGAGGTCGAGGGCCGAGTGACGGTGTCCTGGACTAGGGGGTACTCATCACATCGTCTCCCGATCAGTTGGATTGGGCCGAGGACCCCCATGGCCGCATACTCATGGGCCAGTTCGGACAGCTGCCGCATACAAGGAAGATTCCACAAGACTTAGCGATCAAGACAAGGACTCCACCCCACCGGCGTATTCGGCTAGGACTCTTGTTATCCTAGGCCTCTGGTGCATTATATAAACCGAGGCCAGGCTAGTCGATAGATATACAACAATCATACCATAGGCTAGCTTCTAGGGTTTAGCCTCCTTGATCTCGTGGTAGATCTACTCTTGTACTACCCATATCATCAATATTAATCAAGCAGGAGTAGGGTTTTACCTCCATCGAGAGGGCCCGAACCTGGGTAAAAACATCGTGTCCCTTGTCTCCTGTTACCATCCGGCCTAGACGCACAGTTCGGGACCCCCTACCCGAGATCCGCCGGTTTTGACACCGACATTGGTGCTTTCATTGAGACTTCCGCTGTGTGATCGACAAAAGGATCGATAGCTCGCCTGCAGATCAACTGCGACTTCGGCGTCTTCGTCACCAGTTCGACTGGTCACCTTGGTTCGACCAAGAATTGCGCCCCGTGTTCGGATCACCATGTTCGGACGAGGGCCTTCATCAAACATCAACTCCGATCTCTATCAAGATCATGGAGGAATTATCTATGGAGCTCGGGGGCTCAACGTCAACATTGCCCTCAAGCGACCGTGCTGTTTTTCTGGACAGCAAACTCGTATCTTCCGCCACCACCTTCTTGAGTATCGCTTTGACGATCGCTTTGGTGGAATTGTGCGGAATTGAGTCTACAACAACCCTAGAAAATTTCGTCGAGTTCCGATGGAGGAATCTCTGGCAATCCACAATATACCAGAGCCCTGTCAAATCTGGAAGGGAATTTGGATGAGTTTAGGGCGTGGTGTCCAGCTTCTAGCTCGGACGTCCTTTGGAAGATCCAACCGTTGATCGGCTGCGAATTCCTGTATCTACCACCTCTCAAAATTTCAGCTCGATCCGACCGTCCAAACTCCGGGAACCTTCCGATTAGTGCATCACTTTTCGGATCTGTTTTCTGCGCGAAAACGAATCCGACCCGAGTTCATCTTTTTTATGAACGGGATTTCGGACATCCCTTTTGAAGGAAGTTTTATATGGGCTATTGTGTTTTGTTCCCGAACACATCCCACTAACTTTAAGATCTTTTGAACATGATCTTCAACATCATGCTGGTGTCAAACCAGTCTGGCAATATTACTCCACGGCTGCCGACCTGCGCTAGACACGGCGTCACTTTGTTGAGCCGAGCTCAACTTCTTCGGATCATCATCTCGGCAAGCCGAACAAGAGTCCGGCATCGCGAAGGATAAATCATCACCAACATCGCCGCCCCACGGATTACACGGAGCGGGCATACCGGCATCGCCGCACGGTCGCTTCATCAAGCCGGCATCGACCATGTCACAACCTGCATCGACAGGGCCGCACTATTGCTTCTTCAAGCTGGTGTCCATCACGCCGACCTACTTCGACTCATCGGCTGACGTCGAGGCTTCGACATCTCGGCTGGACCGGGGGCTTCGCCATCTCTTCATCAACCTACTCCGGACACTTCGGCGTCACTAGCCGACCAGCTCCGTCATGTTAGCTGTACCGAGGGCTTTGCCTCGGTGAGCCAACCTTACCAGCATTGCCATGCCGTCGTTTTATCGCCCATCAGGCAATGGGTGTGCGGAGCGAGTCCCAATTTTGGGAATTGCCTTCCTTCGGGTTGCTACAACAAGTAAACCAGGTGCTATTAATCCCAGTATTTTTTGCTTGTTTGGGTTCATTTTTCCCAAGGAATTATTACTCTGGTTTGTCCATGATATGTACACAGGTCTATCAAATGGTGACCGCATTAACGACGGTCGCGTGGTGGTTCGATCAATTTCCGTACATAGTCCGGCGAACGCCGCATCCGGAGCTCGGACCGACCTGTGAATTCAGGCTTTGCCACGCCTTTACTACATCACGCCGACGCCCTTCATCGACATTGACTTCGGCGCCAGGCCATATTTCTTTTATTACTCACTTTGCATAAATTATTTATTATGCAACGTTTTTTTAATTATCATTATTACTATTATCTCCGGTTGGCACTATTTTTTGTGCACAGAAAAATGATCCGGGGACTTCGGCGTCACTCTGCTGGTCTGCATTGATCGTGCTATGTCACCACCTCGGCGTGTCAAGCTCTCCGCTCCGCCACCTCGGGACCGGCTTGAGGGATGGAACCTTGCCCCGCATCAAGCTCGGACCGCGTCATCAATACCGAACACATTAACCAGCTAAGTCGCTTTCATGCTCAAAGCTTTAATTTCTAACTTGCATTCGGTTCGACCAAGCGTTATACTTTTTTGGAAAAAAGTTGGTTGTAAAAAATTTCCTTGTCCAAACTTTGTTTGTGACGCATAAATTCAAATACCCCGTTTACTTGGGGGCTTCCTTTATGAAGCTTTTCCTGTTGCATATGATTATACTTGTACGGCTTCGTTCCTTGTTCGTGTATTACGCCACAATATGCACCATATTGACTTAAGCGATTTGCAAGCTGGGTTGCCTCGCTCCTGTGTTTACCCCTACGTTCCCGATTGTTCGGCTAGGGAGTAAAGGGAGCACCTCTGCGATTGTCGCGATTGGGTCAACCAAGCCGGACCTTAGACTGGGTGAAGCCGAAAGCTAGCGCTCTTATAGTTTTCAATGATGGTCGGCACACAACGGAACTCATGAGTACAAAAAATCTATTGCACAAGTCTCATAATAACAATGAGCACCGAAGAAAGGTATCGGCGGGGGCACTATTTTCTTCGAAGATGCTTCTTACACTTCACGGTAATATAGCATAAGTTCCCTGAGCGCGCTTTGTCTGTTACAGCCTTATGGCCTGATTGCCTGGTTATTGGAAACACCGTCGATATTCGCGACCGATGGAGTACATAACACTTTTCGGTCCTTGACCGAAGAGGGAGAAGCTGACGGTCGGTTAAGACGCGTTTAAAGTTCGGTTGAACATAGATATGATATAAGTACTTCGGTACATGCAATCATTCTTCTACCCAAGTCACTTGGGGGCTCTTAAGTTTATTTGAGCCGTTTTATAATAAGTGTTCTTCTTCTTAGTCGTTGCAAAGTTTTATTATTATTTATCACTCCTTTTTTCAACGCGAGTGTGCGGTCACTAGCCGGGGAGCCTAATTTCTCTCTCAAAGCTGCTAGAGTTTAGTTTGCTAAACTGGGCTAATGAGAAGTACTCCACCCTCGGGATAGGAGGTTGAAGCCGTAGGCTGACCCGCTCGAAGTCTTGAGATAGGATGTATCATGTTAAAGCACTACAGAAGCACTTCTTTTTTCTAAGACCAATTTTCGGATTGGCACCGAACACTTGATCTTGTTCGGACGTCATGTTTTTACTGACGTTTCTTGGTTTTCCAAGCTTTTTGGCACTTTTAAACTATTTGTGCTTTTCCAGCATTAGTCTCGCAGTGCAACGCCGGACACCTTTAGGGATTCGACAAAAACATTCTCAGATATTGCTATATATGCATCGGTTTCGAATTGTGTCTTCGGTCAATAGTTGGGTTGCCCGGCTCCTGCACTTGCTTCCTACGTTCCTTTTTGTTCGGCTAAGCGTGCAAAGGGAGAACCACTGCGATTGTGCTTCCAGCTCACATGGTTAAGCACCTCAGTGGAGAAAGCCGAAAACTGACTGTCACAATAAGCGTAAACTGGTCAGCGATCCGATGACTATGTTAAATGATGGGCCGTTCATAACATTGGCCGAAGTGTTTACGGCTTGACCCCGAATGTCGCCAAACACTACCGGGGGCTATTAACTGGCCTCCCAAACTAAATCCTCGATATTTTGCTCTTACATTAGAGCTAAGGTTTAATGATCATGCTTAGCATGACAACCCAAAGAAAGGAACCGATAGCGGGACTATTTTCTTTGGAAGACATTTCTTCTGTTAAACAGTAATATAACTCTCTGCGTACCTTTGTTTATAAAACCGTATGGCTAGATTGCCTTGTTTGTTGTAAATCTTTGCCCTCATAAAGGTTTTATAAAGTAGGACAAACACTCCTCGGCTACTGGCCGAGGAGGTGGAAGCCGATGGTCGGTTAACAAAGTTTTGTACAATGCGGATCTGAGCATTAATGACGTAAAGCACTTGGATACATAGAGTCATTACACATAATTTGTGATTTTATTATGGATATTGATCCTTAATTCGGCCACCTGTGCCCGCATTAAGGCTCGGGGGCTACCGGGCTTCGGGCTTATTATTTACATATATTAAAGGGGCACATCGATCCCCTGATCTGGTGTTGCCACCCGACCAGTGTCTCGGGGGCTACTGCATTGCTTGTCCAATGCAGAAAATTTTATGTGCAATATAGTTTCCAAGGAGATTTTGATCCTCAGGTTGGTCGGCCGCACCCAACCTGAGTCTCGAGGACTGAGCACGCCGCTTTTAGTGACCCAAAGTATTCTGCCGAGCTTGGACTTGATCCTCAGGCCGATTTTGCAAATCAATCTGAGTCTCAGCGGCTACTAGGATCAGCGGTCTTACGTCATCCTTCAGGTGCATCTCGGGTTTTAGACCGATACACACCTTGAGGGCTACTGGCTATATATCTCGGCAGAGAATAAATTGCACCAACAAAAAATATTCACAAAAATCGGCCCACATTCGGGGTGGTGCACCACCTCGGAAGCAGTCCGGCATAAAGCTCGGGCGCTAGTGGCTGGCTCCGTAGAGGGCATTTCCGGTGTTAAGCTCGGCTAAACCCCTTCAAACTTTTTTGAACCAAGGTGATATGACACCTCGGATATAGTCCGGCGTTGGAGCTCGGATACATAGTCCGGCGTTGGAGCTCGGATACATTCCGGCGTTAGAGCTGGGAAGCGGTCCGGCATTGGTGCTCGGCTGCAAAAGATACCTCGAATACAGTCCGGCGTTAGAGCTCGGACGCAAGAGGACACTGCCTCCCGGGAACAACTTCAAACCCGAGGTGTGGCATAAAAATAAAAAGCATTGATAAAGGCCGGAAACTTAAAGGGGCTCCTCGGATACCCGACGTGTAAACTCGCCGAATGCATTTCGGCGATCCTCAAGATCGAAGATGAGAAGATTTGTTGAACCAGTTTTCAAGACCGTCAACCGAAGATGAAGAACAGTTCGGAAGAATCGAGGAGCGTCCCTAACTTGAAGACCGGTTCAGGGGGCTACTGACGGTGTCCTGGACTAGGGGGTACTCATCACATCGTCTCCCGATCAGTTGGATTGGGCCGAGGACCCCCATGGCCGCATACTCATGGGCCAGTTCGGACAGTTGCCGCATACAAGGAAGATTCCACAAGACTTGGCGATCAAGACAAGGACTCCACCCCACCGGCGTATTCAGCTAGGACTCGTGTTATCCTAGGCCTCTGGTGCATTATATAAACCGAGGCCAGGCTAGTCGATAGATATACAAAAATCATACCATAGGCTAGCTTCTAGGGTTTAGCCTCCTTGATCTCGTGGTAGATCTACTATTGTACTACCCATATCATCAATATTAATCAAGCAGGAGTAGGGTTTTACCTCCATCGAGAGGGCCCGAACCTGGGTAAAAACATCGTGTCCCTTGTCTCCTGTTACCATCCGGCCTAGACGCACAGTTCGGGACCCCTACCCGAGATCCGCCGGCTTTGACACCGACACCGAGCGATGCGCGTTTCTCTCGTACATGTACGCGCGTGTGTGCGAGGCGTTGGCTCTAACTGAACCCGAGCGAGGCGTTGGGCTCTAACTGAACCCGAGCAATTGCACTGCAGGCTACGCGTTACTAAACCCGAGCGATCGATCGATGGCTGTTAACTGAACCCGATCGAGCGATTCCTTCGCTACTGCTGCTAACTGAAGCCGATCGATGGGATGAACAGTGAGCGTTGCGGGGGGGGGGGGGGGGGGGGGGGGGGGTTGGATGAACAGTGAGCGGTGGCGTTGCCTCTGGATGAACAGGACCCCGTGGTGTGGTGGAGGGCTGGATGAACAGTAGACGGTGGAGGGGTGCACGTGGAGGGGTGGATGAACAGGACCCCGTGGTGTGGGGGGCTGGATGAATAGTAGATAGTGGAGGGGTGGTTGAACAGGACCCCGTGGTGTGGAGGGCTGGATGAAAAGTAGACGGTGGAGGGGTGCCCGTGGAGGGGTGGTTGAACAGGACCCCGTGGTGTGGAGGGCTGGATGAACAGTAGACGATGGAGGGGTGGTTGAACAGTAGCCGGTAGAGTAGCGCGCGGTGGAGGCTGGATGAACAGGAGCCCGTGGATGAACAGTCGCAGGTGGAGGCTGGAGGAGGTCGACGGTGGATGAACAGTAGCTCGTGGAGGCTGGAGGGGGTCGATGGTGGAGATGAACAGTATCCTGTGGAGTCCCGTTTTGTGGTACGCCACACCCCTCCCGATGAACAAGACCCCCGTTTCGACCGTAGCGCTCCAACACAAGTCCGTTTCCTCCGTTTATGGTACGCCACACCCCTCCTGATCAACAGGACCCCCGTTTCGACCGTAGGAGGTCCGTTTCCTCCGTCTTGCGATACGCCAGACCTCTCCCAATGAACATGATCCCGTTTCGAATGTGGCCGGTCGAACACAAGGCCGTTTCCTCCGTTCTGCGGTACGCCAGGCCTCGTTTCCATCGCCAATTCCGTCCAAGCCCTCCCGATGAACACGACACATTCCGTTGCCTCCCCATGAACACGACGCATTCCGTTGCCTCCCCATGAACACGACGCATTCCGTTGCCTCCCCATGAACACGACGACGATGCTGTTTCTCCATTCCGACCCAGCCATGTACACGAGCCCTCGCTGTACGTATGCGCGAGTAGGCGTTCGAGACCCCGCCTGTATGTACACATACGTGGCCGTATTTTCTTTCTTGCACCCTGGCCGCTGTACGTACGTGTACATGCTACGTGCGCGCCTCTACTACGACACGCGTGCGCCTCTACTAAGGCACGTGCGCGCCTCTACATCGAACAGTATGTACGTACACGTTCGCGACCAGAATGACAACGCTACGTACGCTTCGACCAGGTGGGTCCCGACTGTCAGGCACTTCCTTGCCTGCGAAGATGTAGCTGGTCGGTCCCAGCAGTCAGGGGGCGAATCGTTTTTTTTGCCCGGACACACTTCCTTGCGTGCGAAGATGTAGCTGGTGGGTCCCAGCAGTCGGGGGCCTGGTGGGTCCCAGCAGTCAGGGGGGCGAATGTTTTTTTTCGGACGCACTTCCTTGCGTGCGAAGATGTAGCTCGTGGGTCCCAGCAGTCAGGGGGTGAATCATTTTTTTCGCGAAATACGGTGGCCCGTCCGATGGGTCCCCGCTGTCAGGTGGAGGAATAATTATTTTGCGCGTAATAAGGAGGCACTTCCTTGCGGCTGCCGTGGACCCAGCTGTCAGCCTCTCCACGTACAGTACTGTTCCGATGGAAGTCGGTCGTTGACCACGTTGACCACGCCGCGCCGAGAGCACCAGGGCGGTGATCTGGACGACGACGAGGCCTAGGAAGGGGACGAAGCGGAGCCGGGGAAGACGCAGCAGTGGAAGCCCGCGCGGAGAGGAGTACGAGGGTTCACTGGTTCGGCTGCGGTGTGAGGCTGCCGTCGCCGTAGAATAACAGGGGGTGTGGGTGAGTAGAGGGATGGCCTGGCCAGCGGTGGGAGTAGTACGGGGCGGTGAGGCCTCCGCGGCATCACAGCCGGCCACGGGAGGCAGGAGCACGCGACACGACCGGCGCTGCTCTGGGCGGCTGGAGCAAGAAGACCAGAGGTTGAAGAAGCACACACGACCGGCGCTGCTCTGGGCGGCTGCAACTAGAATCGTTTATATTGACTAAGTTGACAAAGCCCTTGGTACGCATTAACTTAGTAGGCCCATAGCTCGGATTTGGCAGAGAACATATAGCCCATTTGCGATTTGTAAGAATGTACAACCCATTTTTTAATTCTAATGGAATTTACTACAGCCCATTTACAGTTTGTTAAAAGTACAACCCAACTTCTAGCTAGGACAACGATTAATAATTTCAAACAACCGCTCAAAACAGAATTCAAAAAAAAATTCCCACATTTTGATGGGATCCGAAATATTTGTATCCGAAATTTCTAGTCAGGTTAAATATAATTTCGAAATAAAGTTGTATTACGTTAAAATCCAACGAAATATTGCGCACGCAACAAGTAATGAAATTAAAATTTTCAAATTCCAAAAATAATATATTTTCAAACTAATTACGTGTTTGGTGCATTGTATCTGTCTAGTTATTATAATTACATCCCATTTATTATTTCTTAAAGTCCATTTTCTTGTTAAGCCTAATGCATACCTCCTAGGAAAGTTTGCAGCCCAGCGGGGCGGAGAATAACAAGTTAATTCGGATATTGTGTACAACTGTAGGCCCGGTTGCATTGCTGATGTTGAAAAAAAGCTATTTTTTATACACACATTAAAAAAATTGTATAGATAAGGAACATTTTTTATACACACATTTAACAATTTTTAAATACATGATTAACACTTTTTAAAACATATATTTTAGTCAACAGTGGGCTCACAGCGAGCGGAGGAGGTCACAATACACATATTTTTTAAATACATGATTAACACATTTGCAAAAACAATTAGCCCACAGTGAGCCAACTAGCTCTAGTCGGCCCATAGTGGGCCGACAGGGGCCAGTCGGCCAGCTGTAGGCCGACTGGAATCCAATCGGCCTGCTGTGGGCCGGCTAGGCCCAGTCGGCCTGCAGCGGGCGGATGATGTATTATTTTTGAAAAAAATATTACCCAGCGTAATATTTATGAAAATTAATAAAAAAATGTATTATTTAAGAAAAAATAGCGAAAAAAGGCCTGTGTAGTACAGTACAACCTAACATGGTTACTCAGCCCACATTCAGCGACGCCGGAAAGGCCCAAACAAGGCTTTTGTACAACTTTTTAAAGTCACTGAGCTCAATTAATAACTTAAGAAAAAAGTTAGATTAGAGTGGAACCTAATTAATAGCTGTCACGAGCAAATAAATAATTCAACGGGTCCCACTTGTGTGTGTGGGCATGCACGCGTGTGTGTGTGCGCGCGCGTGTGTGTGTGTGTGAGAGAGAGAGAGAGACCCATCAGCCGATGCTCGTAAATACATCTTTCAGCCATATGCATTGCTGATGCTCAGTAAAAACTTATATAGTTGACACAATCATATAGAACATCATAGCACACTGAACTTGCATACAAAAATTTCACGCAGGCGGCACAATCAGGATGGAAGTAGTGGATCGCTACGGGAAGGGCTATGTTGAAACCAACGAAGTCATACATAACGGTTCATCGTCTTTATCAATGACGGGGAAATATCTTGAATGTTGTGCAAAGAAAACAGACAGACAACACAATAAGTTCTCCTAGCACATTAAGTTGACGTACAACCCTTTCTAAAAAAAGTTTAGGTACAAAATTAGAACATGTCACAATCAAATGTACTGGCATATCAGTGCTTCACACCCATAGCTCGGATTTAACTAGTATCTGACAAGATTCATTTGTTACCTCAAATTAGAGCACATCCAGGCAGCCATCCCTGCCTCTTCTCCCAAAGAAGCAGTGGCCTCCATCGCGCGATGGAGTAGGCCCTGTGCCATCCATCGTTCCAAGCAACACGGGGAAAGTCTGACGTTGACTCCTGTAATGGACGTCGTCGACAGACCCTGGCACCAGCGGCGGCTGCAGGACTTCGATTGATGGATTGACCACTTCTTCAACATGCACAAACACTCGATGCAGGTACATCCCTAACGTGGTCCGCGGCGGCCTTGGTGGCGACGAATAGTACAACCCCGGTTCCTGCACCGGTATCTCAACACCAATCACCTTCGGTATGCTGGACGGCTTCTTCATCCATGCCATAACCGTCAGAGCCCAGTTGTCTGGAGGAACAAACATACTTACGAGCTCACCTCCAAGGTCGTTGATAAGCTCGTTCATGTACTCGCTGTTCCAAGCACGTCGAGGCATGCCGTGGAAGGTAAGCTTTGTTAAAAACTCAAGCTCAGAGGGCACCGAGCCCCATCCTGGGTGCCACCGATCAAAGCTCACCAGCGCGCCATCGCAGAACAAATGCCGGGAAGATTCGAACACACGACTGTAGTCGAAAGTTGTCCTGAACCTGACGAAGAAATCATCCTATGGCGGACACACTTCGACGAGCAAGTCACTTATTTGGATGCCGTGCGCAATGCCAAGAGCTTTGACAAGGTCATCCGACGAGACGGGAGGCCGGTCGCCGTTGATGGTTACCATCAGCACTTTGCCGGCAAACTGGTCATCAAGCGCCGCCATGCCACTGTTGAGCGACAGCACGCAGCGACCGAAGGCAGGACGGACCTCAGGATCTCCGGCTCGGAGATCCGCATTGACTGGCGACATGATAGTGCGCTTGAGTACAGGGAGTACAGGAGGGCGATTTGGGGGAACTGGAGTAGGAATCGAGATTCCAGAGGTGGGGGAGGGGCGGGAGACTGCGGATGAAAAGGTAGCATGAATTTCGAGCACACGCCAATATGCTCTCGGTGCGCAAGTGCACGAAAACACCGGTGGCGCCCACATGTCGGCCTAAGAGTCCTTATTCATTCTTTTTTGGAGAGCCCGGCCTTTTTTTAGGATCTTTTGAGAGCCTGGCCCGAGAGTCATAATTGACCTGTTTGGCATTGCGTTACTACTCGGCCCATATTCAACGACACCTCACTGGCCCAAACAAGTGTACATCATCGAAAATACACTGAGCTCAAATTATATAACTTGAAAAAAGGAGATATACTCTGAACACTGGAGAATGGTGATGCCCTCATTTAGCCCACCAGTAGTTCGAGACAATAAACAGTTCCAAACAACGATATATACAACATTCAAACACTGACTAGTGACTACTACTGACATAAACAGCAAGACATGATAGTTCATAAGAAGTCTTGCTACACCACCAAAACGCACCCATCTGCAACGCTCAGACTCTCGTGATCTAGACGAGAATGACATTCTAAACAGAAGCACCTATTACATAGTAAGAGTGACATAGACGAGGATGACCAAATGACAAGGAATATGCATAACAAAAGAAAGAACTACCCATCCAGAACCAACAACAAAGACAACAAAGTCATTCGAAGAGATGATCCAACACCATCATAATTTGCAGCCCCGCTTCAGCGACCAGTGATCCGGAGACACCAGTACTCCACCCTTTCGATGCAATAGCCCAATTACCTATGAACCCGAAGGCTCGAACCACATCACTGCCTGTCGTAATTGAGACATCCAAGGATCAAAGTTAATCTGGATGCCTTTGTCATTCTCACCTTCTTTTGGCTGCAGGCTGTATCATTGACAATCAGGGGAGTTTGCTCCCGAACTCCTAGGGCTCGCCGTGTAGACACAATTTTCCATAGCAAACAGAGCCTCTCTGCCATCAAGGTCCTTGCCAACGGTGATCTCCTGGTTAATCGGATAATTGAGTCCGAGAAACAGAGAGTGTGAAGCAAGGCTGTTTACCCGCCTCCAACTAAAAAATCCTAAAGGCCCCAACAAGCTGGTATCCTGCTCATAGACGTAACAGCCACTATCCGTATACTCACGTATTACACGGTGCTTGTATACAGTGGGGTTTTTGCAATATAACTTTTCCGGGTCATGTGTCCGAATGATCATCAGTCTTTTGCCGTCGTTTGATCGAGCGAGGAACCAGTTGTGCTTCCCTATTTTTGGCAAAGGTGGTGTGACTACAAAGGGCAGTAACTGTAGGGACACTGCATCATATCAAAAAGGACATGCATTGTTAATGTAAGATCAGCATTGTTCAGAGTATGAGTAGGATAATGCAAGAAACAACATTGATATGTCCCTGTTGGAACTGGGAGGAAAATACAGGGAAATGTAGACTGGGTTCGAAAATATAGAAGTGCCATGAATGGTTATACTCATGTTATCTCGCAATCGATTCTTCACAGGAAACTACCATGTCATGCATGTTATGTAATCATGTTCTGTCCTCACAAACAAATTCTTCAAGGAAACTAACAGACCATGCATTGTTATATACTCGTGTTCTGTGGGAAAAAAATTGTGAGGATATTATTCTAGCCATTGATTGCTGAAGGGCGAATATAGGTATGTACACATGGTAAGCATTGCAGGATTTCACTACTTCCAAATATAGAGTTCTCCATATGCACATTTACTTCCCTAATGTATGGTTAGATGAAACCAACAGTGTGGTGCATGTTTCTACATCATGAAAATGAGGAAACTAATATGGCCATTGATACACACTCATATTTAGTAGTAGTATATAGATTACTGTAAAATAAGGATAATATCCATATATTCCTAACCGTTTGATTATTCAGGGTACAAATTGGCTGTAATGACATGGTCACAATCCGCACGAATTAACTCATTCCAAATATAGCTGATTTATGGCGTCTCTAATGCATTGCCATAGTTCTACTCAAATTCTGCTCAAACAGAGATATGCCAATCATCACAAAAAGTTCAAACAGTGTCATGGCGTCATCATTAACATGAGAGGAAACAACTTACATGCGCCGTCCCAGCAATACATGGTGCCATCTGCTTTGTCGACCGCGTAGATGATGCCATTGTGTTCAATAGCATCAGAGAAGTGTGTATCAGCTTTGATGATGATCCACTGCGAGCCGAGTTGTCTCCAGCTAAAGAAGGCACCGACGTAAACATAGGCGAGTCCGCGGTCGACAAAGGCAATTAGCTTGAAGTCTGCGTAATTCGCATGTCGTGTGGGCACTTGGCAGATTAGAATCTTCTGCAAAACAAGGTTCGTCCAACTGACGTAGTAATCTAGATGACTTGGACCGCGATGGTAATACTCTATATAATCCAACGGAGGAAGGATAATCTCACGGGAGGTCTGGAAGTTCACGAGCACCAACTTTTTACCGTCTTCTCTGAAGGCAGCCATCTAGTGGGAGTTCATGCTGACCCAGTACATACCTGCCAAGAAGTTTCGGGTGATGGTGATCAGATCGATGTCGAGGGAAATGATGTACGACGACCCACTACATACCTGCAAAGAAGTTTCGGCTAATGGAGATCGGATTGAAGTCGAGGGGCATCATGCACGCCTCCGTATCATGGTGAGCCAATCTTGCAAGACCAGATAGCAGCAAGCAGGGTGTTTTGAAAATCTTAGGCCTCGCTTCGACGATGGCCGTGTGCATGTCCCTCGAGCATGCAGCCAGCCGCAGGGCGCTCAACATATCCATACACGAACAATAGAGGTCGAGGATGTCACTGGGGAGATTGCTCCAATCGCGGCTCATATGGATGCTGCGCGGTTCGTGTTCGGCCATGGTGGAGTGTGGAAGGGGGCTTGATTTACGGGGGAGAAAGATTTCGGTGCTGGAGCGGCTAGCGAGGGAATAGTGGTACTGGGGGAGGCGAGTGAGGCGACGGTACACGGGGGCACAGTGAGATGGAGACGGAGAAGGAGATGGAGATGGAGTGGTGCTATGGGAGCGGAGAGGGAGACGAGGCGAGGCGCCAATGTGCTGTACAGCGGCGGTGACAGACTGCACTGTGCACATGGTGAGGCTGACTTTGGTAACCTGAACACGCCGCCTGGACTAGTGTCAGGCGCAGGGTGTTGTCACTTCACTGTGAGGACCAGATGAATAGTATTTTGACTATCAAGTGTACCACAGTTGTACTACTACTACCAGTAGGTACATGAGTACTCCAGTATTGTATAGCGTAAATAGGTCTCCCGTGCTAGCGTGCCTGTTCACTTCATCGTTCAGGTATCATCCATATTGCGAGTAGAACCAAATTCTCATGCATGCCCAATCAACGCTCTGCCGAGATGCATGCAGTGGTCGTTCTGGTGCATCAAGGACGGCATGCAGATCGTTCCACACTTGAGAAGAGGAAAAATGGAAAGGTAGAACGCGGCAGCAGAGGAAGAGAACGCTGGCTAACGAGGCTGGGAGGGGATCGAGTAGGAAGTTAATGCTCCATGCCTAAAGGTTTTGGGAAAACCTGATTTTCATAAGGTGACTTATACTCACCTAAACGGAGGGAGTATTCCTTAACCAGAGAATGTTGTGTCTCGCACTCACACGCTCAAAAAAAACTATGACACATTTTTTTATCTGTTTGCATAGGTCCCAGGATGGGCACGTACACGAACAGGTACGACTCATCAGTCTACCCACATAGCCTTTTCGTTTAGTCTACCTAGTCGTCTAATCAACTGCCTGCACGCCACTTCTCCCATTTACTTCTCCATCGGGAACCGATTCTCCTCGGCTTCTTCACCTCCCCTTCGTCTTCATTTGCATCCAAACCCCACTGCGTTCACATTGTTTTAACCTCTTTAAATAATCATCTACTACTTCAGTTAGACTAGCCATCTAATCCTAATTCTCCAAACCATAGCCCTCCGTTCCAGCGGTTCCAAATGGCGATAGAGATCGAGATGCAAGTTTTTAGCGTCCAACATGTCCTCGTGGAAGGCTCGATGCGCATAGTTGCCACTGTCACCGTCCACCCAAGGGTTGTTCGGCAGTGGATCAACAATGTATCCAACTCCCTCAAAAAGGTAGAGATGAGGGTCATCGGTCCCGACGCAGAGTACACGGAGCGTGCCCCTGGGAAGATCCAGCGTGCCGCCGTCCTGTAGCTGTGCTTCGAAGATGATGTTTTGGTGTACCACATCATGCACTCGCCCTCCATACTAGGTGAGCTTCACGATTTCTTGTCTTGGGAGGACATATACTTCTGTGGGGCAGCCATCGAAGGGGACAAACAGAAGCTGGAGCCGTACAAGCTTGATTTGAATAGCATCACTGTCCTACAAACCAGAATCAAAATTCCTGCAGAAGTTTGTGATAAACAAACATCATCCCTATTCGACGTAGCAAATTTTGTGCTCGGTACAAATCTTCAGAAGGGTGACAAGATGGTGGCATTAAGGTCGTCTGGATGGGAGAATTATCCCTTGATGTACGAGCGGATAAAATATGCTGCCCTCGATGTCCGTGTGAGTTTCGAGATAGCTGCAAGGTCCAAAGAGCTTGTTGCAAAGCCGTCTCCCACAGAGAATGAGAATAAGAAGAAGAAGAAGAAGAATAAGAATAAGAAGAAGAAGAAGAAGAAGAAGAAGAAGAAAAGGCTGCACCAGCAGGAGGGCATTATGGATGGATGAACTATTTCCTCTCTTGTAAAAAAATGTATTCCCTCTCAGTGTATGTTGATATAGATGAACTATTTCGATGGTGTGCATGTCTTTGGAACAGAGTAGTATCATGGGTCCTCTTGACTATAAGGAACTATTTATCCGCATATATAGCTTTCTCTGCTACTCCTTCGAGTGATCGGTATGCAGTGCATGTGTCCGTAGACATGACAGCTTGTCCATGGAAGTTCAACTACGGCGACCATCACGTTTCATCTCGCAATTCCCACGGCGCCTCTCCAACCCACGGCACCACGCCCCCCGACGTGCGCCTCACCCCTCTCGGCCGCACCGCCCCTCTGCCTTTGTGTGCATGACATGTGGGCCACCAAAATGCGGCGAGCATCAAGTTTCTACCACAACCACCCGCGATTCCCATGACGCCGCTCGAACCCATGAAACCACACGTCCCCTGACCTATGGCTCATCCCTCTTGGCCCCACTGCCCCTCTGCCTATGGGAGCATTACATGTGGACCAGTCACCTATCGGGTCCACATGTTATTGACTCAAAGGTAGGTGTAGTAAGGCACTGAAGCTCAGTCCCGATGGCCCTGAGAGGGAAATGTAACTCTTGCACCAGGGCTTGTGGTGCTCCCGCAGCACGAACTCGTGCCAAACTCGAGATTTGTTTCTTTACTATGCATGCACACAACGATTTAATGGACATTGTAATCTCAACATGTGATGGGGAGCTCTAAATTTGAATTTGAAACTTATAAGACGAAAAGATTCAAAACAAATAAACTGGGAGAGAGGGAGTATATCGTAGGATGTGTCCCATACAAAATAAGTCCCCTGATTTGTCACCGCGCAGATGCGGTTAGAAAGGATCACAGCGTCTTCCTACTCGTATGGCAACAAATCGGCCGCAGACAGCATTATCCGCCTTTGAACGCCATGTGCAAGGTTCGTGCTATCTTATTCAATCTCACCGTGGTTCCATCGTACCAATTCATGCGGTGGCCCGTTGCATGGCTGATCCCAATGTTGGACAAAGGTTCTACAGGAACGGTTTCACCGTTGTAAATGTTGTGCAAATTGATGTTGGTACCCTCCCATACATATGCAAGCCAATCTCCACTCGCACCGAGCCTAACCTGTGAAACAATGGGCAGGGGGAGAATTAGGAAATGGACACGGAAGTAGTCTTTAGAATGCATTTACTACATGATCAAACTCATCTTACCTGCTCATCGGAGGAAATTCGAGTGCCCCTCAACGTCGGCATCTCAAGGGGCGTCAACTTGCAACTACGGCCACGCCGCGCTGGAGAGACCCCCAAGGAAACATCCTCGTGCGTTCCACGGAACATCAAGATGCATTTGTATGAGTAGTTTATCTTGTGAGAGAAAAGGATGAACGAGGGAAGGCCTCTAGACATAGAGATGGACACTACTACTACCAATGTGCTGGCCCGTGTGTTGCAATGGATCCAAAGTAGTAGAATAATACTTGTTCACGTGCTTGAAATATAAACACTCTAGTTTTGATATACATGTGTCAGCAGACATGACAACTTGTCCATGGAAGTTGAACCACGACGACCATCACGTTTCTTGTTTCTACCACTAAGCCACTGAAGTTCGGTCCCATGGGCCCCGAGAGGGAAATGTAACTCCTGCGGCAGGCCTTGTGGTGCTTCCGCAGTACGAGCTCGTGCCAAAACTGGAATTTGTTTCTTACTACTACCAACTAGTACTAGTAAGGTACACGTGCATTGCACGCATGAGATTCTGGTGGTTTGTGCATTATGCTTCTACATGTGGAGCTTTCTGGATTCTAACATGTGGCAAAATCTGGTGGAATGTAAGGTTAGGCAAGTTTGATTAACTTAGGCGAGTGTTTGATTCAAGCCACACCTTAGGCAAGCCACACTAAGGCCCCACATGACATACACACAAAAAATGTGGCAAGATTCCCTTAGGCTTGCCAACTTGTTTCTCTCGTTTTGAAGAACTAATAACTTTGCCTAAGCTTAGTTGTGGCAAAGTTAGGGTCTGTTTGATTCAAAGGATTTTCATAGGATCTTTGAAGGATTAGAATCCTTAGGAATTTTTCCTATGTTGGTCGTTTGATTCGTAGGATTGAATCATGTAGAATATTTTCCTAAGGATTCATTTGTACTACGTTTCACAGGAATTCTAACATGCACTCCAACCTCTTGAAAGAAATCCTTTGTTTTTCATGTGACACAATCAAACAAACTCAAATCCTATAGGGATCCAATGAACATGCCATTCCAATCCTACTTTTTTCCTATTCCTGTGTTTCTGCAATCCTATGAATCAAAGAGGCCCTTAGTCATGAATTAAGTTCAACCATGGAGTCTTCTAGATTATACATGTGGCAGAATCTGGTGGATGATATCCAATGTCCAGTAGTGCTCGGATTTGCCATCTTTGTACCGTCGGATTGGCTTCATCCAACGACCAACTTTCAAAGTTTTTCACACACTATATCGGGGGTATAGATATAGATGTGCCGGTCCGTTGCAATGGATCCAAAGTATATATATCTATTTAGTGGAGTGCACTCTAAACACATTATCTATTTATTTTTCTCTAACCTTCTGTAGCCATGCAACCAAGCCACATAAGCTTCATGGGTGCCCCCCACATCATATTATTCATACTACGTTGATTGAAAAAAAGATAAATCACCCAAAACAAGATCTTCCTGTTTTTTGTTCCTACGATGTTGTGCCGTGCACGTACCTACTAGTTGTATAGTGGTAGTACTAGTAATATAGTATTAGGAGTACAAACTTGGTACTAGTAGGAGTAGTACTAGTACAGAATGCTCCTACTCTATCAACGAGCCCCGTCTGACACCAAATTTCTTGGCTTCCGTGCTACAGCTAGATCTTCCCCTCGTTTCTTTTTTCCAACCCGGCGGCAGGCGGGGTGTCAGTTTGCTCAACGGCGGTCCCACATGAAAGTGAAAATGCTAGGCAACACGCCATCCCTAAGCCATGTGTCGTTTCGGACGGGCCGTGTTGTACTCCTGATTCCCGGGTGTGTGGGGGTGCGACGCGAACGCGGCAGGCCTTTTCCTTTTACCAGCAATGTGCTCGTGCGTTGCGACAGACCCAAAGTAGTAGAATAGTAGTATTTGTTCACAAATCTGAAAGAAATCACTATTGTTTTGATATACTCCTAATATATTACTCCCTCCGTACCTAAATATTTGTCTTTTTTGAGATTTCAAATGGACTATCACATACGGATTATATAGACATATTCTAGTGTTTCTAGCAAGATGCCCGCGTGTTGCACGAAGTTGATGGAAAAGGTAAGCACAACTTATAAATTGATGGATGGAGTACTAGTTACAGTGATGCATATAATTAAGCAAAGGGATCGCACATGTCGGTATTGACTGGAACGAGAATGCAACAACACAGAATTAAGGCCACGATGATGCGATCGCAATGGTGGTTACAGAAGGCAAGAAGAAAGATGGATCCACGAACGTACGACCTCCTCCTCCTCAACTTAGTGCGCCGGGCCACCGACCGGCGGCTTTTGTGGGGAGGTCGAGGTGCTTCTCAGCAAAGGCATCCAAGGCTTCCAGCCGGTTGAGGAAGGCCAACGTCGTAGCGTCCTCACTGGCCTTGTAGATACCTATGTACACGATTTCCTCGTACATGTGGATGTGTAGGTCGACGAATTCTTGCAGGGCGAGGCGCCTCGCGGCGAGCGCGACCTCCAGGTGGACATTCTTCGTGGCGTTGGCGGGCAGTCGCAGGGCCACCAGTGCTTGAAAGAGGTTCCGGCCATGGAGGCCGATTAGGGTGGCAGGCAATGAGGAGCCCGGGCGCGCGGGCTGGAGGAGTACGGCGATGTCGTCCGCGAGCTTCTTGAGGACGGTGAACTTGTTGCTGGTGGCAATGATCATCTGGTCCAACTGAGAGTCATAGTTGGCGTCGAAGGCGGCCATCCACCAGCCGGTCTCCAACACCGTCTGGAGACGATCCTCGGCGCCATGCCGCAGGCCGGCGTCGTGGACCATCTGGCGCAGCCACTGGCCGCTCACGAGCATCGCCGCCATGGGTCTGGAGTGAGCTCTTTTGCGCTTAGTGTAGGTGCTTAGGCAAATGCTTAGTTGCGTACGATGTCGTAGATGAATTGGAATGGAGGGGCGCCTTTATATGAGGGCAATGAGGGCAAACTGCGTTGCATTCACATCGTGCAGCTTCTTTTCCCGGACGTCCTCCCATTACTTCCCTCATGCATTAATTGAAGGAGGATGCATTGGCCGTTCAACATATCGGGAACCGCTACTCCCTCCCTCTTCTGCATTAAAGCCGTATCGGGAACTGCGCCGCCCGCTGTCAAATCGAATACTCCCTCCGTCTAGGTGAGTATTAAATCATCTTACGAAAACCAAATAGTAAACACACGGGCGTGGTGCATTAACTCTCACATTGTTTCTTATTTTTTGACATAAATAGAGGAATCAACCAAGAAGAGATGTGGGGCTTGTATGCTTTTAATGACTTGAGACTATCAAACATGACATGCAGTGGTCAGTTCGTTGCACAAGAACAAATACAACCCATGTCAGCACACACGCATCTTATATAGCATCATATCCAATGGCTATAAAATATGAATGAGACCAAATTATATCTCATCTAGATGAGTTCTAGAAAAACTGTATTAATAATACTTAGTACTCCTGTGCCATGTATCATATATTAGTATCATGTAGTACTTTATTTATTCATGAGGTATCCAGATGGCACTGCACCGCCAAGAAAACAGGGTAACATCAAAATTATGGACTACTTTTTTGAGTATGTTGGTAAGGTCCGTTCATACTCACTTGTTGAAATCTCTAAAAAGACAAATACTCCTTCCGTCCGGAAATAGTTGTCATCAAAATGGATAAACGGAAATGTATCTAGACATATTTTAGTTTTAGATACATCTCTTTTTATCCATTTTGATGACAAGTATTTTCGGATGGAGGGAGTAGAAAACAGAGTTGGTGATGATGGTGTGCGTGCCATCCTGCAATATAGGCCGTCGGATTTATATCTAACGGATAGGAAAGAAACTATGGAAATTTTGCAAAAATATACCCACACGTCTCTCCATGTTCGCAAATAAGGCCTTCCTTCGTTCAACCTTTTCTCTCACAAGATAAACTACTCATACAAATGCATCTTGATGTTCCGTCCAACGCACGGGCAACTAGCTTATTTCTTTTAAAATAGTTGCTGCGATAATTGGGTTGAAGTGATATATTTTATGTCTGCCCCGAATGATTTCAGATTCATTGGTAGTAACAAAGAAAAGGTTGCCTTGTTAATTAAAAAAAATAGGGTGAAAACTATCACATGAGGCCGGTAAAAACAAGGCACACTGGGTTCAGCGTCATTGTCACTACAGCTGTGCGCGCGCGAGAAGTCTACATATCGAGGGGGCTACCGAGCGAGGCACCGAGACACAATGTTTGAGAGAGAAACCAATTGACAGATTATGATCAGATCGAGTTGTCACCCTTCTGCTGCCATTGTTGGGGGGGGATAGAAAGACGTATCGAGAGTGTGCGCGGTAGGCACAGAGGCACAACTAGCGAGTGTGTGTGTGCGTGTGTTTGAAAGAGGAGTAGATAGATTATTATCAAGATCGATGTGCCACCCTACTAGCTCCTTCGGTGCCGGGTAGTGTGTGTGTGTGTATGTTTGAGAGAGAAGCCAGTCGATAGATTAGTATCAAGATCGAGGTGTCACCCTACTCCTTCGGTGTTGGGAAGTGTGGGTGTGTGGGGAGGGGGGCAGTGACACTCACATATCTCTACTCTTATAAAAACAGAGTTGGTGATGATGGTGTTCCTGCCATCCTGCAATATAGGCCATCCAGTTTATATCCGACGGACAGGAAGGAAACTATGGCAATTTTGCAAAAAGATACCCACACCCCTCTCCGCATTCGCAAATAAGGCATTCCCTCGTTCATCCTTTTCTCCCACAAGATAAACTTCTCATACAAATGCATCTTGATGTTCCGTGCAACGCATGGGAATCTTGCTAGTAGGGAGAAGAAGTTTGTGTGACACATATCTAGCTATATTAAGGGATAGGTAGATAGCATATGTGTGAGAGACATTAGTGGCTGTGGGTGGGCGGAATTAAAGGGGTGGGCGTGTTAGACATAGAGAGCGTGTGTATTTCTGTGTGAGAGACTTGTAGGATGGGGTAGAAAGACGAATTTAACCCTGACGGAGGGAGAGAAATACACGAAGTGCGTGTGTGTGATTCCGATGCCCACAGGGAAATGAGATATGTATGGGTGTGAGAGAGATTGCACAATTCATTCACATATCACTATCTAGCGATCGTGGACGTGCATCGCTTGAACATAAGTCAATATCTACTTCGTATCGTGGCCAAAGGTACAAATCGATTCAACGCTATAAAGATTGGACACTCACATATCACATTTTTTTCTATTTAAATAAGCCTTTTTAGTTGTGCATGCCAAAGTTACAGTGATGTTTCTTCAAACAACCAATGTAGCTATCATGAACATGCACCATTGTTACTCTTGCATTCAAATTCATTAGTCTTGGATGATTTAAGTTTCTATTTTGAAGTAATATATGTAATATTCATATATGAATTCAACGGGTACGCAATTTATGAAATGGAGGCTATGTAATCATATGAGGTAACACTTTTAAGTAGCTGACTACAATATCCATTTCTTTTTGTGCGCCTCTACACTAACATGTCAATGCATTATGTTAAGTAAATAACCAATGGCACTAAATTATCTATTTACACGAGAAATACATAGGCTGAGCGTTTGATCCCTCTTTTGTGAACGCGCCACTACACCCGTACGATTGGCCGCGCCCGTGTGAACGTCCAAGTTATCGGCGCATCATCCTGAGTTATTTTCTTTTTTCTGGGGTGGACTTCACACCAGTTATTAACTGTTGACGCGTGCCCCGTGTACACAGTCTAGCATGACCTTCCCGCTAGCACGGTCCAAAATTTGTTGAAACTGGATACGAACGATCCCGCGGGCGGCAAAATCTCCCGCCTCCTTCTAAAATTTCCGCCACCTTAGTCTTTAGCATGCGAAATCCCCCTTTTGTCCTTGGTGCACAGAGACCAACAGTTACAATACCGCCCTCATCTACATGATAGGTCAGGGCTGCTTTGGTAACTTCCGGTTCCCCCACTACACGGCACCCCCATTTCCTCTCACCCTCCCACAAAAACGACTAAATCCACACTCCATAGCACTAGAGCATCTTACATCACGCCGTCCGTACTTCATCGCCCTTTCTCCCCTCCCCTCTCGAAACCCTAGACTGCTCATCCACCGGCGTACCATAGCCCATTCACTGCCAGCGGCGTCCACCTTGCCGGATCTGCTTCTGCGGCCGTATCTACCCCTCCCACCCCCCTAGAAACAAGTAGACTGCTCATCCACCACTGTACCACAGCCCATTCAGTGCCGACCTTGTCCACGGTGCCGGATCTGCTTCGCCGATACTCTCGTCAACCACCGCGCGTCTGCAGCGGCTCATTCGTACTCCCCACCGGAGACGCTTCGTCCACACCCCCCGGAGCCGCCCCACCGACACCCCCGTCGACGGCCTCTGATCCTCTTCGTCGACACCTTCCTCAACCCTACCGGAGTAGCTTCGCCTATATCATTCTCAACCCTATCGGGGCCGCTTTGCCAACTGACAAGTCCACGGCCTTAGATCCGCTTCCTCACACCCTCATCCAACCTACCGGAGCAGCTTCTGACGCCCTATCCATGGCCGCAGATCCGCATCGTCAACACCACCCTTAACCCAACCACCGGAGCAGCTTCTGACGCCCCGTCCACGGCCGCAGATCCGCATCGTCGACACCATCCTTAACCCAACCACCGGAGCAGCTTCACCTACTCCCTCGCCCACGGCAATCATCGTGACATGTTATTTGTATGCCAGTTCTATTAGCCAAGTTTCTTAGGGACAGTTATGACGAGTTATCCTAAGGAAATAAGCACCTGTGAATATAAGCTCCATGTAATAAGCCAACCAGTTATTTTCATTGCGTTTTCAGCTTATCTTTGGTATGATTAGTGGAAAGTATAGATTGCATTATATTTTTTTCATTTTGCTGCCCATATGGAAATTAATTTGACTTGCAAACATCACAAATTGAACCCAGTGCAGTAATTAATATGATAGGAAAACAGACCATCACTATTTGCTCAAAATGCAAATACAAAGATACCATCTACTTGGCACAATCTACTTTGGTCAATGTTTTCCATAGAGATCCCATTGCCTAATTTAAACGAAGAACACATGACCCACATTTAAATTGAGAACAATTATTTATTGAAATTCGTTGGTCCAAGTGGCTGGTTATTATCGTATAGCAGCACCACCTGAAAGCATCATATAGCAGCAACAGCAGCTCATAGCAACTTATCATACAACAACAGCAGCAGTCTACAATTCATCATATACCACCAGCAGCTCATAGCAATTCATCATATAGTAGCAGCAGGAGCAGCTCATAGCAATTCATCATATAGCAGCAGCAGAAGCAGCTTGTAGCAACTCATCATATAGCAGCAGTAGGAGCAGCTTGTAGCAACTCATCATATAGCAGCAGCAGCAGCTCATAGCAATTCATCATATAGAAGCAGCAGCTCATAGCAATTCATCATATAGCAGCAGCAGGAGCAGCTCATAGCAATGCATCATATAGCTGCAGCAGAAGCAGCTCATAGCAATTCATCGTATAGTGGAAAGGGGAGAGGAGATGCAAGTGGGCAGGGTAATGAATGCTTGCGTGTTTGCTTTTACTTGAGGGTCAGGTGTGACACGGGCATCAGCAGTTGCATTTTGAGTGTAATATAGGCAGACAACAGAGTCATTTCACTATTCCCCTTCCCTTCAATTTTTAGTGAGGTTCTACCCGAAACACCCCCCTCCAAAGCAAAATTAGTTAAGCCCAAGCCCATAACTCAAAAATGACTTCTTTACATCTTTTATGGCTTATTTTGACAATATGCCCTGAAAAGGCGGAATCGAACTGGCCCTTAACCTGCAATTCAATTGTGCGTGCAATGATGAATCACTCCTGCCTGCTATCTGTACATTTAGGCATCATCATACATGGCATAACCTAATACATGTGCATTCCATTGTAGAATCTAGAAATATGCAATGTTTATGTTAGTTCATACATTGCACATGATGTTTAAATGCCCCTTAAATCTGGTCAGTCAAGTGATGGTCTTTAAGCCTCCTTCTTTGCTTCTTTTCTTGATATGTAAGATTTGCTCACACATATGTTCAATTGCTTGTTTGCATCAGCCAGCCATACTAGGACTGTTTGCTTTGATTACTTGCTGTTCTTGACATAACACTCTAACAGAGCTTGTCAACGATTTAAACACTAAGGGCTGCTGTAGTGGGGCATTGTCTAACTCATAGGTGACATAAAGGTTTGGTTGTACACTACAGTAGGCTTTCCAAGAGTACCTGGAGATCCAGTTCGAAGGTATGCCTAGTTTTTACATAGTGTAGACATAGTAAATGCTCATTTCATTGTGTGCAAGTGCAAGAGATGTGGCATGTTTCATTATGTGGTGTTGTTTTGTTATAATCTCATTCTTTTATGTTCACAGACAGGAAAGTATGCATATTTATCTTCTAAGAGACAAGTAACTAGTTTGTGTCACCTTGCAGAGGGGGTGCAATGAAGATAAGATTGAGGATTTCCAAGTACAAGATGTTAGGAAGGAGCCTTGTAAGAGAAGTAGGAGCTGCGCTGAGCCTCTTCAACCTGCTAAGGTAAGTCAATGTATGCAACTCAACAGTTCAATTCCTTGTTTGTTTCAGGTATAGTTAATTTTCTCTTTTCAATTGCTTTATCTGTCCTCAGTTAATGAGATGCCCAAATAATCATGCCTGATGTTCGGTACTTGTATCACTATTAGTGTGAGATGGTTATTCATTTAAATCAGAGAATAATGGTTGTTCTATTTATATGAGTAATATATTTTATGGTCATGCACCCTTGAAGAGTGGTCTATTCTTATTGAATCTCGATAGTAGTGATACACATATTCATAATATTGAAGCCAAAAGATGCAGGGTTGATAATGATAGTGCAACTTATTTGTGGCACTGCCGTTTAGGTCATATCGGTATAAAGCGCATGAAGAAGCTCCATACTGATGGACTTTTGGAACCACTTGATTATGAATCACTTGGTACTTGTGAACCGTGCCTCATGGGCAAGATGACTAAAACGCCGTTCTCCGGAACTATGGAGCGAGCAACAGATTTGTTGGAAATCATACATACAGATGTGTGTGGTCCGATGAATATTGAAGTTCGTGGCGGCTATTGTTATTTTCTCACCTTCACAGATGATTTAAGCAGATATGGATATATCTACTTAATGAAACATAAGTCTGAAACATTTGAAAAGTTCAAAGAATTTCAGAGTGAAGTTGAAAATCATCGTAACAAGAAAATAAAGTTTCTACGATCTGACCATGGAGGAGAATATTTGAGTTACGAGTTTGGTCCTCATTTGAAACAATGCGGAATATTTTCGCAACTCACGCCACCCGAAACACCACAGTGTAATGGTGTGTCCGAACGTCGTAATCATACTTTACTAGATATGGTGTGATCTATGATGTCTCCTACTGATTTACCGCTATCATTTTGGGGTTATGCTCTAGAGACAGCTGCATTCACGTTAAATAGGGCACCATCAAAATCCGTTGAGACGACGCCTTATGAACTATGGTTTGGCAAGAAACCAAAGTTGTCGTTTCTTAAAGTTTGGGGCTGCGATGCTTATGTGAAAAAGCTTCAACCTGATAAGCTCGAACCCAAATCGGAGAAATGTGTCTTTATAGGATACCCAAAAGAGACTGTTGGGTACACCTTCTATCACAAATCCGAAGGCAAGAGTTTTCTTGCTAAATTTGGAATCTTTCTAGAGAAGGAGTTTCTCTCGAAAGAAGTGAGTGGGAGGAAAGTAGAACTTGATGAGGTAACTGTACCTGCTCCCTTATTGGAAAGTAGTTCACCACAGAAACCGGTTCCTGTGACACCTACACCAATTAGTGAGGAAGTTAATGATGATGATCATGAAACTTCAGATCAAGTTGTTACTGAACCTCGTAGGTCAACCAGAGTGAGATCCGCACTAGAGTGGTACAGTAATCCTATTCTGGAGGTTATGTTACTAGACCTTGACGAACCTACGAACTATGAAGAAGCGATGGTGAGTCCAGATTCCCCAAAATGGCTTGAGGCCATGAAATCCGAGATGGGATCCATGTATGAGAACAAAGTACGGACTTTGGTTGACTTGCTCGTTGATCGGCAAGCCATTGAAAACAAATGGATCTTCAAGAAGAAGACTGACGCTGGCGGTAATGTTACTGTCTATAAAGCTCGATGACGGTGTCCTGGACTAGGGGGTACTCACCACGTCATCTCCCGATTTGTTGGGTTGGGCCGAGGACCCCCATGGCCGTATACTCATGGGCCAGTTCGGACAGCTGCTGCATACATGGAAGATTCCACAAGACTTGGTGGTCAAGACAAGGACTCCTCCCCACCGGCGTATTCGGCTAGGACTCTTGTTATCCTAGGCCTCTGGTGCATTATATAAACCGAGGCCAGGCTAGTCGATAGATATACAACAATCATACCATAGGCTAGCTTCTAGGGTTTTAGCCTCTATGATCTCGTGGTAGATCAACTCCTGTAATACTCATATCATCAATATCAATCAAGCAGGACGTAGGGTATTACCTCCATCAAGAGGGCCCGAACCTGGGTAAACATCGTGTCCCCTGCCTCCTGTTACCATCGATCCTAGACGCATAGTTCGGGACCCCCTATTCGAGATCCGCCGGTTTTGACACCGACATTGGTGATTTCATTGAGAGTTCCGCTGTGTGATCGGCAAAAGGATAAATGGCTCGCACACAGGTCAACTGCGACGCTGGCATCTTCGTCGCCGGCTCGACTGGTCACCTTGGCTCGACCGAGGACCGTGCTCCATCTCCGATCATCATGTTCGGACGGGGGCCTTTTTTCAACATCAACTCCGATCTCTATCGTGATCATAGAGGAGTCATCCATGGAGCTCGAGGGCTCAACGTCAACATTGCCCTCGGGCGGCCGTGCTATTTTTATGGACAGCGAATTTGTATTCGCCGTCACCACTTCCTCGAGCGTCGGTTTGACGATTGCTTTGGTGGAATAGTGCGGAATTACGTCTACAACAGCCATGCAAAATTTCGTTGAGTTCCGATGGAGGAATCTCCGACAATCTACGATATACCGGAGCCCTGTCAAATCTGGACGAGAATCTGGACGAGTTTAGGGCGTGGTCTCCAGAGCCCAGCTCGGAGGTCCTTTAGAAGATCCAACCGTTCATCTACTGCAGAATTCCCATATCTATCACCCCTCCAAATTTCAGCTCGATCCGAGGATTCAAACTCCGGGAACCTTCCGATGAGTGGACCAATTTTCGGATCCGTTTTCTTCGCGAATACGGATCCGACCCGAATTCATGTTTCTTTATGAACGTGATATTGGACAACCTTTTTAGAGGAATTCTCTTCTAGGGTATTGTGCGTTGTTTTTAAACACGTGCCCGTAAATTTTTAAGCCTCACCTGAGGTCATCTTCATTATCATGCTGGTGTCAAACCAGTCCGACAATATTGCTCCAAGGCTGCCGACATGCGCTAGACACGTCATCACTTTGTCGAGCCGAGCTCAACTTCTTCGGATCATCATCTCGGCAAGCCGAACAAGAGTCCGGCATCGCGAAGGATAAATCATCACCAACATCGCCGCCCCCACAGATTACACGGAGCAAGGCCGCACTATTGCTTCTTCAAGCTGGTGTCCATCACGCCGACCTACTTCGACTCATCGGCTGACATCGAGGCTTCGACATCTCGGCTGGACCGGGGGCTTCGCCATCTCTTCATGAACCTACTCCAGAGACTTCGACGTCACTAGCCGGCCAGCAACGTCACGTTAGCTGGACCGAGGGCTTTGTCTCGGCGAGCCAACCTTTGCCAGCATCGCCGTGCCGTCGCTTTATCGCCCATCAGGCAATGGGTGTGCGGATCGAGTCCCAATTTTGGGAATCACCTTTCTTCAGATTGCTACAACAAATAAACCAGGTGCTATTAATCCTAATATCTTTTGTTTGTTTGGGTTCATTTTTCCCAACGAATTATTACTCTGGTTTGTCCATCATATGTACGCAGGTCTATCAAATGGTGGCCGCATTAACGACGATCGCATGGTGGTTCAGTCAGTTTCCGTACATAGTCCGGCGAATGCCGCATCCGGAACTTGGACCGACCTATGAATTCAGGCTTTGCCACGCCTTTACCGCATCACGCCGACGCTCTGCATCGGCATTGACTTTGGCACCAGGCCATATTTCTTTTATTACTCACTTTGCATAAGTTATTTATTATGCAACGATTTTATTATTATTATTATTACTATTATCTCCGGTTTGCACTATTTGTTGTGCATAGGAAAATGATCCAGCCGGACTATATCCTTTGGCGTCACCTCGGCTGGACGGGAGGATTCGTCAACACTACATTACCCCATGCCGGGACTTCGACATCACTCTACCGGCCTGCATTGACCGTGCTATGTCACCACTTCGGAGTGGCAAGCTCTTTGCTCCGCCACCTCGGGACCGGTTTGGGGGATGGAACCTTGTCCCGCATCAAGCTCGGACCGCGTCGTCAATACCGAACACATTAACCAACTAAGTTGCCTTCATGCTCGAAGTTTTAAATTTTTAACTTGTGTTCGGTTCGACCAAGCATTATACTTTTTTGGAAAAAAGTCGCTTGTAAAAAATTTCCTTGTCCAAACTTTGTTTGTTACACACAAATTCAAATACCCGTTTACTTGGGGGCTTCCTTTATGAAGCTTTTCTTCTTGCATACGATTATACTTGTACGGCTTCGTTCCTTGTTCGTGTATTACGCCACAATATGCACCATGTTGACTTAAGCGATTTGCAAGCTGGGTTGCCTGGCTCCTGTGCTTACCCCTACGTTCCCGATTGTTCGGCTAGGGAGTAAAGGGAGCACCTCTGCGATTGTCATGATCGGGTCATCCGAGCCGGACCTCAGACTGGGTGAAGCCGAAAGCTTGCGCTCTTATTGTTTTCAATTATGGTCGGCACACAACGGAACTCATGAGTACAAAAAATCTATTGCACAAGTCTCATAGTAATAATGAGCATCGAAGAAAGGTATCGGTGGGGGTCATCGAAGAAAGGTATCGGTGGGGGTACTATTTTCTTCGAAGATGCTTCTTACACTTCGTTAGTAATATAACATAAGTTCCCTGAGCGCGCTTTGTCTGTTACAGCCTTATGGCCTGATTGCCTGGTCATCGGAAACACCATCGATACTCTCGATAGGCGGAGTACATGACACTTTTCGGCCCTTGGCCGAAGAGGGAGAAGCCGACGGTCGGTTAAGACGCGTTTAAAGTTCGGGTGAACACAAATATGATATAAGTACTTCGGTACATACAATCATTATACATAAAATTCTTACCCAAGTCACTTGGGGGCTCTTAAAATTTATATATGAGCTGTAAATGTGTTTTCTTCTTGGTCGTTGTCAAAACACGACAGAAGCACAATTTTTCCTTTTTCTTCCAATTTTCGGATTGGCACCGAACACTTGATCTCGTTTGGACGTCATGTTTTTACTGACATTTTTTTGGTTTTCCAAGCTTTTTGGCACTTTTAAACTATTTGTGTGTTTCCAGCACAAGTCTCACAGTGCAATGCCGGACACCTTTATAGATTCGGTAAAAACATTCTCGGATATTGCTATATATGCATCGGTTTCGAATTGTGTCTTCGGTCAATAGTTGGGTTGCCCGGCTCCTGTGCTTGCCTCCTACATTCCGCTTTGTTCGGCTTGATGTGCAAAGGGAGAACCACTGCGATTGTGCTTCCAGCTCGCATGGTTAAGCACCTCAGTGGAGAAAGCCAAAAACTGACTGTCACAAATAAGCGTAAACTGGTCAGCTATCTGATGACTGTGTTAAATGATGGGCCATTCATAACATTGGCCGAAGTGTTTACGGCTTGACCTCGACTGTCGCCGAACACTACCGGGGGCTAGTAACTGGCCTCCCAAACTAAATCCTCAATATTTTTCTTTTAATATTAGAGCTGAGGTTTCATGATCATGCTTAGCATGACAACCCAAAGAAAGGAACCGATAGCGGGACTATTTTCTTTGGAAGAAATTTCTTATGTTAAACAGTAATATAACATATCTCTCTGCGTACCTTTGTTTATAAAACTGCATGGCCAGATTGCCTTGTTTGTCGTAAATCTTTGTCCTCATAAAGGCTTTATAAAGTAGGGCAAACACTCCTCGGCTACTGGCCGAGGAGGTGGAAGCCAATGGTCGGTCAACAAAGTTTTGTACAATGCGGATCCGAGCATTAATGACGTAAAGTACTTGGATACATAGAGTCATTACACATAATTTGTGATTTTACTATGGATATCGATCCTTAATTCGGCCACCCGTGCCCGCATTAAGGCTCGGGGGCTACTGGGCTTCGAGCTTATTATTTACAAATATTAAAGGAGCACATCAATCCCCTAATCTGGTGTTGCCACCCGACCAGTGTCTCGGGGGCTACTGCATTGGCAATCCATTGCAGAAAATTTAAGTGCAATATAGTTCTCAAGGAGATTATGATCCTCAGGTTGGTCGGCCGCACCCAACCTGAGTCCCAAGGACTCTGCACATCGCTTTTTGTCCCGAAGTATTCTGCCGAGCTAGGACTTGATCCTCAGGCCAATTTTACAAATCAACCTGAGTCTTAGCGGCTACTGGGATCAGCGGTCTTATGTCATCCTTCAGGTGCATCTCGGGTTTTAGACCGATACACACCTCGAGGGCTACTGGCTATATATCTCGGCAGAGAATAAATTGCACCAATAAAAAATATTGACAAAAATCGACCCATAGTCGGGGTGGTGCACCACCTCGGAAGCAGTCCGGCATAAAGCTCGGGCGCTAGTGGCTGGCTCCATAGAGGGCATTTCCAGCATTAAGCTCGGCTAAACTACTTCAACCTTTTTGAACCAAGGTGATATGACACCTTGGATATAGTCCGGCGTTGGAGCTTGGACATAGTCCGACGTTGGAGCTGGGATATATTTCGGCGTTGGAGCTTGGACACAGTACGACGTTGGAGCTCAGATATATTTCGGCGTTGGAGCTCGGATACATTTCGGCGTTGGAGCTCGGAAGCAGTCCGACATTGGTGCTCGGCTGCAAAAGATACCTCGAATGCAGTCCGGCGTTAGAGCTCGGACGCAAGAGGACACTGCCTCCCGGGAACAACTTCAAACCCGAGGTGTGGCATAAAAATAACAAGGCATCGATAAAGGCCGGAAACTTAAAGGGGCTCCTCGGATACCCGACGTGTAAACTTGTCGAATGCATTTCGGTGATCCTCAAGATCGAAGATGGGAAGATTTGTTGAACAAGTTTCCAAGACCGACAACCGAAGATGAAGAACAGTTCGGAAGAATCGAGGAGCGTCTCTAACTTGAAGACCGGTTCAGGGGGCTACTGACGGTGTCCTGGACTAGGGGGTACTCACCACGTCATCTCCCGATCTGTTGGATTGGGCCGAGGACCCCCATGGCTGTATACTCATGGGCCAGTTCGGACAGCTGCCGCATACATGGAAGATTCCACAAGACTTGGTGGTCAAGACAAGGACTCCTCCCCACCGGAGTATTCGGCTAGGACTGTTGTTATCCTAGGCCTCTGGTGCATTATATAAACTGAGGCCAGGCTAGTCGATAGATATACAACAATCATACCATAGGCTAGCTTCTAGGATTTTAGCCTCTACGATCTCGTGGTAGATCAACTCTTGTAATACTCATATCATCAATATCAATCAAGCAGGACGTAGGGTATTACCTCCATCAAGAGGGCCCGAACCTGGGTAAACATCGTGTCCCCTACCTCCTGTTACCATCGATCCTAGATGCACAGTTCAGGACCCCCTATTCGAGATCCGCCAGTTTTGACACCGACACTCGACCTGATGTTCCCTATGCTTCAGCCATAGGCTCTATCATGTATGCTTCAGCCGTAGGCTCTATCATGTATGCAATGCTGTGT
Organism: Triticum urartu; assembly: GCF_003073215.2. Classification (NCBI taxonomy): domain Eukaryota; kingdom Viridiplantae; phylum Streptophyta; class Magnoliopsida; order Poales; family Poaceae; genus Triticum; species Triticum urartu. The sequence goes on from NC_053027.1 coordinate 127,569,916, forward strand.
ACTAGACCTGATGTGTTCCTTGCTATTAGTTTAGTAGGGAGGTACCAAAGTAATCCAGGAGTGGATCACTGGACAGCGGTCAAGAACATCCTGAAATACCTGAAAAGGATGAAGGATATGTTTCTCATTTATGGAGGTGACAAAGAACTCGTTGTAAATGGTTATGTTGATGCAAGCTTTGACACTGATCCGGATGATTCTAAATTGCAAACCGGATACGTGTTTTTATTAAACGGTGGGGCTGTTAGTTGGTGCAGTTCCAAACAAAGCATCGTGGCGGGATCTACATGTGAAGCGGAGTACATACCTACTTCGAAAGCAGCAAATGAAGGAGTCTGGATGAAGGAGTTCATATCCGTTCTAGGTGTCATACCTAGTGCATCAGGTCCAATGAAAATCTTTTGTGACAATACTGGTGCAATTGCTTTGGCAAAGGAATCCAGATTTCACGAGAGAACCAAGCACATCAAGAGACGCTTCAACTCCACCCGGGATCAAGTCCAGGTGGGAGACATAGAGATTTGCAAGATACATACAGATATGAATGTTGCAAATCCGTTGACTAAGCCTCTTCCACGAGCAAAACATGGTCAGCACCAAGGCTTCATGGGTGTTAGAATCATTACAGTGTAATCTATATTATTGACTCTAGTGCAAGTGGGAGACTGAAGGAAATATGCCCTAGAGGCAATAATAAAGTTATTATTTATTTCCTTATATCATGATAAATGTTTATTATTCATGCTAGAATTGTATTAACCGGAAACATGATACATGTGTGAATACATAGACAAACAGAGTGTCACTAGTATGCCTCTACTTGACTAGCTCGTTAATCAAAGATGGTTATGTTTCTTGGCCATAGACAAAGAGTTGTCATTCGATTAACGGGATCACATCATTAGGAGAATGATGTGATTGACTTGACCCATTCCATTAGCTTAGCACTTGATCGTTTAGTTTGTTGCTATTGCTTTCTTCATGACTTATACATGTTCCTATCACAATGAGATTATGCAACTCCCGTTTACCGGAGGAACACTTTGTGTGCTGCCTAACGTCACAACGTAACTGGGTGATTATAAAGGTGCTCTACAGGTGTCTCTGAAGGTACTTGTTGGGTTGGCGTATTTCGAGATTAGGATTTGTCACTCCGATTGTCGGAGAGGTATCTCTGGGCCCACTCGGTAATGCACATCACTTAAGCCTTGCAAGCATTGCAACTAATGAGTTAGTTGCGGGATGATGTCTTATGGAACGAGTAAATAGACTTGCCGGTAACGAGATTGAACTAGGTATTGAGATACCGACGGTCGAATCTCGGGCAAGTAACATACCGATGACAAAGGGAACAACGTATGTTGTTATGCGGTTTGACCGATAAAGATCTTCGTAGAATATGTAGGAACCAATATGACCATCCAGGTTCCGCTATTGGTTATTGAGCGGAGATGTGTCTCGGTCATGTCTACATAGTTCTCGAAACCGTAGGGTCCGCACGATTAAAGTTCGATGACGGTCATATTATGAGTTTATATGTTTTGATGTACCGAAGGTAGTTCGGAGTCCCTGATGTTATCACGGAGATGACGATGAGTCTCTAAATGGCCGAGACGTAAAGATCAATATATTGGACGACTATATTTGGACACCGGAATGGTTCCGGGTGAGATCGGGATAATACCGGAGCACCGGGAGGTTATCGGAACCCCCCGGGAGGTATATGGGCCTTAATGGGCTTTAGTGGAAAGGAGGGGAAAGGAGCAAGGGAGAGGGCGCCCCCCAAGCCCAATTCGAATTGGGAGGGGCGCTGCCCCACCCTTTTCCTTCCTCCCTCCTTCCTCTTCCTTCCCTCTCCCTCTCCAAATAGGAAAAGGAGGAGTCCTACTCCCGGTGGGAGTAGGACTCCCCCTTGGGCGCGCCTCCTCCTCCTAGCCGGCCCTCTCCTCCCCTCTTTTATATACAGAGGAGGGGGGCACCCCATAGATACAACAATTGATCTCTTGGATCTTTTAGCGGTGTGCGGTGCCCCCCTCCACCATAATCCACCTCGGTCATATCGTAGGGGTGCTTAGGCGAAGCCCTGCGGTATAACATCATCATCATCACCACATCGTCGTGCTGACGAAACTCTTCCTCAACACTCGGCTGGATCGGAGTTTGAGGGACGTCATCGAGTTGAACGTGTGCAGAACTCGGAGGTGCCGTGCGTTCGGTACTTGATCGGTCGGATCGTGAAGACGTACGACTACATCAACCGCATTGTGCTAACGCTTCGCTTTAGGTCTATGAGGGTACGTGGACACACTCTCCCCTCTCGTTGCTATGCATCACCATGATCTTGCGTGTGCGTAGGATTTTTTTTTGAAATTACTACGTTCCCCAACAACCGGGTGTACCCAGGGGACTGGCTGAGCACCATTTGAGAGTCGACCCAAAAGTAAAATCAGTCAAGGAACATCTTCGACGGTCCACCGTATAGAAGAGAAAAACAATTGGTGAGGAAGTGGCTTGGCTCCTGGCAGCTGAGTTCATCCGGGAGATATACCACTCCGAATGGCTTGCCAATGTTGTCTTGGTCCCCAAGAAGGACGACTCACTTCGCATGTGCATTGACTTCAAGCATATCAATCAGGCCTGCCCGAAAGATCATTTCCCTCTCCACCGTATCGACCAGATTGTCGACTCAACTGCGGGGTGTGAGCGTTTGTCTTTTCTAGATGCCTATTCTGGGTATCATCAGATCCGTTTGTATGGTCCCGATGAGATTAAAACATCTTTCATCACTCCATTCGGTTGTTTTGCTATGTCACTATGCCGTTCAGTCCAAAGAACGATGGTGCCACATTCATGAGGATGATTTAGAAGTGCCTGCTCAAAAAAATCAGTCGGAATGTGGAAGCGTATATGGATGACATTGTGGTCAAGTCACGCAAAGGTTCTGACATGCTGACTGACCTTGCTTAAACCTTTGCCAACCTGAGAAGGTATGATATCAGGCTTAATCCGTCAAAATGCACATTCAGAGTTCCTGGCAGAAAGTTACTCGGTTTTCTTGTTTCTGAACGAGGGATCGACGCAAACCTAGAGAAAGTTGGTGCCATACTTCGGATGAAGCGCCCTGTGCGTGTGCATGATGTTTAGAAGCTTACTGGTTGTTTGGTTGCCTTGAGTCGATTCATCTCTCGCGTCGGTGAAAAGGCATTGCCTCTTTACCGACTGATGAAGAAGTCTAACAAGTTCGAGTGGACTCCTGAAGCTGATGCAGCGTTTGCAGAGCTCAAAGCCCTGCTTTCCACCCAGCCGGTGCTCGCTGCCCCAATTAGCAAAGAGCCTTTACTGCTTTATATTGCAGCCACTGGACAAGTCGTTAGTACAGTACTCACGGTCGAGCGGGAAGAAGAAGGAAAAGCATATAAAGTTCAGCGCCCAATATACTAAATTTCTGAAGTCCTGACTCCATCCAAGCAGAGATATGCACATTATCAGAAGCTTGTCTATGGTATTTACATGACCACGAAGAAGGTTGCATATTATTTCTCTGATCACTCCATTACAGTCGTCAGCGACGCACCATTGTCAGAAATTCTAAACAACGGAGATGCAACCAGTCGAGTGGCAAAGTGGGCGATTGAACTCCTTCCCTTGGATATCAAGTTTGAAGCAAAGAAAGCTATCAAGTCCCAAGCAATAGCTGATTTCCTCGCCGAGTGGGTCGAATAGCAACTGCCGACTCAGATTCACTCGGAACATTGGACCATGTTCTTCGATGGATATAAGATGCTGAATGGTTCTGGTGCTGGGCTGTTATTGGTATCCCCCCGAGGAGACAAACTCAGTTATGTTCTCCAGATTCATTTTGATTCCTCCAATAATGAAGCTGAATATGAGGCACTTTTGTACGGGTTGCGTATGGCATTTCACTCGGCGTCCGTTTCCTCATGGTCTATGGCGACTCAGATTTGGTGGTTAATGAAGTAATGAAGGAGTGGGACGTCAGAATTCCGGCTATGACAGGCTATTGTAATGCAGTGAGAAAGTTAGAGAAGAAGTTTGAGGGTTTAGAGCTCCATCACATACCCCGACTGAAAAATCAAGCAGCCGATGATTTGGAAAAGATAGGTTCCAGGAGGGAAGCCATTCCCAGCAATGTGTTTTTGGAACATATTCATACACCTTCATTTCAGGAAGATCCTTTCACTAAAGAGCCCCCGCAACCAAAGAGTGCCACTGATCCGACTGAGGTCGAAGTCCCAGCCATAGTCGACTTGATCATGGAGGTTTTTGTCATAACTCCCGACTGGACAATGCCATACATCGCGTACATTCTTAGGAAGGAACTCCTAGAGGATGAAGAAGAGGATCGACAGATCGTCCGTCGATCCAAAGCCTTTACTGTGATAAGAGGACAGCTGTTCAGAGAAAGCGTCACTGGAGTCAGCCAGAAATGTATAGCACCAGAAGAAGGTCGAGTGATTCTTAACGACATCCACTCGGGGACCTGTGGTAATCATGCGTCCTCTCGGACCATTGTGTCCAAAGCATACCGAGCATGGTTTTATTGGCCGCGAGCAAATGAGATGGTGAAAGAAATAGTCGACAAATGTGCAGGGTGCCAGTTTTACTCCAACATGTCTCACAAGCCTGCATCAGCCCTGGAGACCGTTCCACTCGTCTGGCCCTTTTCTGTTTGGGGGTTGGATATGGTTGGGCCTCTGAGGACTGGTAGGAGCGGCTTCACTCATGTGCTCGTGGCAGTCGACAAGTTCAACAAATGGATGGAAGCCAAGCCTATCAAAAGTCTTGAAGCCAGTACTGCTGTCAGCTTCATCAAAGAGCTAACATTTAGATATGGTGTTCCGCACAGCATCATCACTGACAATGGGTCGAACTTCGATTCTGATGAGTTCCGAGCTATCTGTGCTTCCCAAGGCACTCGAGTCGACTATGCTTCAGTCGCCCATCCCTAGTCGAATGGACAAGATGAAAGAGCAAATGGATTGATTCTCAAAGGATTGAAACCTCGTTTGATGCGTGATCTCAAGCATGCAGCCGGTGCATGGGTCGATGAACATGCATCAGTATTTTGGGGATTGAGGACAACTCCTAATCGGTCGACTGGCCAAACTCCATTCTTCTTGGTCTATGGTGTCGGCGTTCTGGGAACGGGGGTCCCCAGACTTGCCTGCCTGCGGCTGCGGCGTGGCTCAAAGGGGGGCCCAGCACGGCCCATCTTCATCAACACAGACTTAAGACCCTCGCGAGGGGCCAAGCCTTGCGGGGCGGACGACGTGGAGCTTCCTCAGGCACGGCCTCACCAGGCTGGCTCGCGAGGAGGCGGAGAGATCAAGGCGGGGTACCTCACGAGGAGCCCGTGACACAAGCCATGACGACCAAGGGCGCCAGGCGGGTGCCAGCCCGCGCAGTGTCCGCCTTTCCCCTTTGGTGCAAAGGGGGCAAGCGCAGCCGTGGAGTACCGAGGCATCAGGAAAAGGTTGCCATTTCGGTGCAACGAGACCAAGACCAGGAGGACTACAGGACGGAGGTCATCGTGGAGCCCAAGACGGCGTCACCACCAGAGCTTTGCGCAGGCGAGGACCAACTTTAGTCAGATAAGTGTACTAGATGTTCCCCTTCAAAATGGCCAATTGTTGGCGCCCTTCCCGCTCAATATTTGGGAAGAAGCCTAGGGCCTTTGCATATAAATAGGACCGGCCACCCACAGGGTAGGGGGATCGGATCGAAATCAGAGAGAGAGAAGGGTGACTGAACTCCTCCTGGCAGTTCGTCCCCCCAGTAAAGAACAGACCCTCGCGAGGCTGTTCTTCCTTGTATTGTTCATCATCATCAGCCCAAGAGGCAATCCACCACACCACACACTGGAGTAGGGTATTACACCACAACGGTGGCCCGAACCAGTATAAACCCTGCGTCTCTCGTGTCGTTCTTTCCATAGCTCAGATCTCATCGAGGCGGAGGGGTGCAGGTAGGTAGAAGGCGAAATCTCCGCGCGCACCCCAGTGTTCGAACCTCAAGGGTCTGCCGGAACCCGAAATCCGACATTTGGCGCGCCAGGTAGGGGTGCACCGGAGTTTTCCCTTCCGCCACCGCCACGACCTGCCTCGCGATGAGTAGCGCGTCGCCCGCTCCGGCCGCCGGCGCCAGCACGGGGGCCAGGGTGCTCCGAGACCTGGCCACAGCCCTGCAACGGGTACGACGGCCCGACAAGTTCAAGCCAACGACGCCGCCGCGCTACGGTGGTGCAACTGATCTGCTGGCCTTCTTGCTAGCGTACGAGGAGGCCAACCTCGAAGCTGGAGGTGACGATAGGGTCATGGCCAACTGGCTCCCCATGGCCCTCACCGGCGCTCCGCGCACATGGCTGCTCCACCTGCCGGCAGCCTCCATGGCCTCTTGGGAAGAGCCCCGCGGCCTCTTGCCCGCCCATCACGCTACACCAACACCCCCGGTCGTCGCGGCCCTCCTGGGCGGCTCGCAGGCGCCGCCTACAAGTCACCACATCAAGCCGTTCATCCGCCGGGTCAGCACCGCTTCCACGCGGCAGGGGGCTCTCCTGGACCGGGCGGCGCCCAAGGCCGTCCTGACCTTCAGCTCGGAGGACCACCCCTCCAACTCGGCCTGCTCGGGTGCGCTCCCCATGCTGTGCACCCCCACCATCTGCCAGGTGGCCGTCACCAGAACTCTCATCGATGGCGGTGCGGGCCTCAGCGTGCTCTCGGTCGAGGCCTTCAACCTCCTCTGCATACCCCTGGAATGGCTGCAACCCAGCCGGCCCTTCTCAGGCGTTGGGGGCGGATCATCCAGCTCCTTGGGACAGATCAGGCTCCCAGTAACCTTCGGCACCTACAGCAACTTCCGCATGGAGCTGGTCGACTTCGACATCGCCCCCATCGGCCTCCCCTACAACGCCATCCTCGGCTACCCAGCGCTGGCCCAGTTCATGGCTGCGACGCACCCGGCGTACAACCTCATGAAGATGCCCGGGAGCAGCAGTGTCCTCACCGTGCACGGGGACACCGGAGACGCGCTGCGGGTGCTCAAGCTCGCCTTCAAGACGGCGGCGTCGGCACAGCCCGCCGACTCGGAGACCCCCGAGCCCAAGGGGGCTGCACCCGCCAAGAAGAAACAGTTGTTCACCCAAGACAAGGCAAAAACCAAGCACATACCCGTCGATGAGGACGGGTCCACCAACGCCACTTTCACCATAGGCGCCAACCTCGAACCCGAGCAAGAGGAGGCGCTGGTCGGGTTCCTGCGCGCGAACAAGAAGGTATTCGCTTGGGAGCCTGACCAGTTGGCGGGGATCCCTAGGAGTGTAATCGAGCATCACCTCAACGTGTGCCCCAACGTGCGCCCTGTGAAGCAGAAGGCAAGGCGGCAGTCCACAGAAAAGCAGGCCTTCATCGTCCAAGAGACCCACAAATTAGAAGCCACTGGGGTCATTCGCGAGGTCCGATACCCGGATTGGTTGGCCAACCCTGTCGTTGTGCTAAAGAAGGGAGGGAAGGAGCGCATGTGTGTCGACTTCACCAACCTCAACAAGGAAGGCCCGCAGAAACCGCCACCGTGGCTGAGGAGGATCAGCCGCCACAGAGGAGTGCACCGGAGGCGGGAGAGGCCCCTCTCCCAGATGGCCAGCCTCAGGAGGCCTCGTCGCCTCAGGAGGCACCATGGTCTCCCAAGGGAGCCACCAGCACTGACGCACCCAACCTCGTTGAGCACCCAGTGTACTTCGTCAGCACGGTGTTGCGGGACGCGAGGGCACGGTACCCCATGCCTCAGAAACTCCTCCTTGCGCTACTGGTGGCCTCGCGCAAGCTGCGGCACTATTTTCAGGGTCATCCCATCAAGGTCGTCTCGTCATACCCCCTGGAGAGAGTGCTTAGGAGCCCTAACTCAGCTGGAAGGGTCGCTGAGTGGAACATAGAACTGCAAGCGTTTCAGCTCGAATTCAGCACGACCAGAGTCATCAAGGGAGCAGCATTGGCGGATTTTGTGGCCGAATGGACGGAGGCACCAGGCCTCAAGGCCGACGAGGATCGGTCCCTCTCCCCGGGAAGCGAGGCGCCAGAAGGCTGGGTCATGTACTTCGATGGGGTGTTCTCTAGGCATCGTGCTGGGGCTGGGGCGGTGCTTATATCGCCAACTCAGGACAAGCTCTACTATGCTGTGCAGCTCTGTTTCCAGCAAGGTGAAAAGGTCTCCAACAACATAGCGGAGTATGAAGGTTTAATAGCAGGCTTGAAGGCTGTAGCTGCCCTGGGGGTGAAACGCCTCACCATCAAGGGCGATTCGCAGCTCCTTGTCAATTTCTCCAACAAGGTGTACGAGCCAAAAGATGAGCACATGGAAGCCTACCTTGCGGAGGTCCGCAGGATGGAGAAGCAGTTCTGGGGGTTGGAGTTGCAGCATGTGCCCCGTGGCACCAATCAGGAGGCCGACGACATCGCCAAACGGGCATCCAGGCGGTTACCTCAGGAGCCTGGCATTTTCGAGGAGCGGCTCTTCAAGCCCTAAGCCTTGCCGTCATTGTCAAACACGGCTCAGCCTCGGGAGGAGCTCCCCCAGCCACCTGCCTCAGGAGCCCCGGCCTATGGCCCAGCCTCAGGAGCACGCCTGCTCCTGACGATGGAACCTCAGGAGGGGTGCTGGATCACGGAGCTCCAGAGTTACTTAACACAAGGGACCCTACCGGAGAAGGAGGAGGAAGCGGAGCGTGTAGCACGGCAGGCCACGGCATACTGCATCAAGGATGGAGAGCTCTACCGGAAGCGACCAAACGGTGTATCCCTGCGCTGCATCTCCAGGGAGCAAGGAAAGGAACTGCTAGAAGATATACACGGCGGAGACTGTCGACATCATTCATCATCACGGACTGTAGATTCGAAAGTATGTCTAGAGGGGGGGTGATTAGACTACTTGACCAAATAAAAACTTAACCTTTTCCCAATTTTAGTTCTTGGCAGATTTTAGCTATTGTAGGACAAGTCAAGCAATCATCACACAATTCAAGCAAGCATGCAAAGCGTATATTGGCAGCGGAAAGTAAAGCATGCAACTTGCAAGAATGTAAAGGGAAGGGTTTGGAGAAATCAAACGCAATTGGAGACACGGATGTTTTTCCCGTGGTTCGGATAGGTGGTGCTATCCTACATCCACGTTGATGGAGACTTCAACCCACAAAGGGTAACGGTTGCGCGAGTCCACAAAGGGCTCCACCCACAAAGGATGACGGTTGCGCGAGTCCACAAAGGGCTCCACCCACAAAGGGTCTATGAAGAAGCAACCACCCACAAAGGGTCCACAAAGAAGCAACCTTGTCTATCCCACCATGGCCATCGCCCACACAGGACTTGCCTCACTAGCGGTAGATCTTCACGAAGTAGGGGATCTCCTTGCCCTTACAAACTCCTTGGTTCAACTTCACAATCTTGTCGGAGGCTCCCAAGTGACACCTAGCCAATCTAGGAGACACCACTCTCCAAGAAGTAACAAATGGTGTGTAGGTAATGAACTCCTTGCTCTTGTGCTTCAAATGATAGTCTCCCCAACACTCAACTCTCTCTCATAGGATTTGGATTTGGTGGAAAGAAGATTTGAGTGGAAAGCAACTTGGGAAGGCTAGATATCAAGATTCGTATGGTAGGAATGGAATATCTTGGTCTCAACACATGAGTAGGTGGTTCTCTCTCAGAACATATGAGTAGGAATTGTGTATGTGTTCTGATAGCTCTCTCCACGAATGAAGAGGAGGTGGAGGGGTATATATAGCCTCCACACAAAATCCAACCGTTACACACAGTTTTCCAATCTCGGTGGGACCGAATCAACAAACTCGGTCAGACCGAAAATGTAAACCTAGTGACCGTTAGAGATTTTCGGTGGGACTGACATGCAACTCGGTGGGACCGATATGGTTAGGGTTTGGGCATAACGTAATCTTGGTGAGACCGATTACACAAACTCGATGAGACCGAATTTGGTAATTAGCTAACTAGAGAGTTGGTCAGGCAAACTCGGTGGGACCGATTTGCTCTTTCAGTGAGACCGAAAAGTTACAAAAAGGAAACACTGAATTTACATTGCAATATCGGTGGGACCGATTCGCTCTTTCGGTGAGACCAAAAAGTTACGAAAGGGAAACAGAGAGTTTGCAATCCCATCTCGGTGAGACCGAGATCCCTATCGGTAGAACCGAATTGCTAGGGTTTGGCAGTGGCTTAAGACAAGTGAAACTTGGTGGCGTAATGAGTTTGGCTTTGGGTTTAGGTCATATGTGGATATGGGAAAGTAGTTGAGGGTTTTGGAGCATATCACTAAGCACATGAAGCAAGAGGCTCATTAAGCAACACCTCATCCCTCCTTGATAGTATTGGCTTTTCCTAAAGACTCAATGTGATCTTGGATCACTAAAATATGAAAAGAAGAGTCTTGAGCTTTTGAGCTTGAGCCAATCGTTTGTCCTTAGCATTTTGAGGGTTCCACTTTCACATCCATGCCATGCCAATCATTGAGCTTTCCTGAAATAGTCATCTTGGAATAGCATTAGCTCAATGAGCTATATGTTGTTATGAATTACCAAAACCACCTAGGGATAGTTGCACTTTCAATCTCCCCCTTTTTGGTAATTGATGACAACATATAGATCAAAGCTTCGACAAATGATAATAAGCATGAAATATATCGTTGCTTTGAGAAGTATGTGATAAGTAAGAGCTCCCCCTAAATTTGTGCATATTTAAAATTTGCGTTGGACTGCAAATGCACAAAGAGTTAGAGTCATGGGTTACTCTTCCTTGTCACATACATCTTGGTGGAGCGCTTAAAAATGATAAGAATGAAATACATGCACTCATCACCAAGAATAGTGAATGATCACATAAGATAGATAAGATAATAGCATTAAGCAAACATTAAGTGTAGCTTATGATCAAACACATGATCATCAATGTCTCACAGATAATGACGTAGTATCTCAAGCACTCAAAAGCAAACAAAGTTCGAAAAACCACCAAATAAAGCAAGAGAGAAAAAAGCAACACTCTCTCTCTCTCGAAGCCTATGATCTATACATTTTTCTCCCCCTTTGGCAACAAGTTACCAAAAAGTTCCTAGAAAATGCATAGTGCTAGATCGACACTCAGGCTTGATCTTCTGGTGGTGGTGGAGTCCGAATCACTCCAAGGACGAAGGCTTCTGTAGACGCTGAAGTAGACGCTGGAGTTGGAGCTGAAGTAGATGATGGAGCTGGTGGAACTGAGGCTGTAGCTGGTGCTGAAGTGGTGGCTCTGGTGTCAGCAACTGGCACGGCAGACGACCTCGGACCTCGTGGCACTCTGGCAAAAGCATGAGTGGTAGTCCTGCCTCTCCTCTCCTGCATGCCATCCTGGAGCTGCTCCACTACAGTCTGAATCTCTGTCACCTTGACATCCAAGTCATAGAACTTTTGTTCCATGATTCTCTCTAGGCTTGCCTGGTTTTGAGTTAGGGTGGCTAGTCCTTTCTCAATCCGCAGGGTGGATGCAATCAGGTAACCAAGCTGCTCTTGTTTGGTCTTCAAGAAATACTCAGATGCCTGCTCTTGAGTTGGCATCTTGGCAGCTTTCTCCTTCCTTGCCTTCTCCTTCTTTGCTTGTGCTTGGGCAGACGATTGTTCATTTTCAGTCATCACAACTTGATTGTCCTCAAAATCTGGACGGATGGGTAAGTGTTCCTTGTCCAACAAGTATATGCCCATTCCCATCTTGGAGTTAATGAGCTCCTGAATTTGTGGGGCATACCCACAGCTCCTCTTCTGGTCTGCTGCAGTCCTCTTGATAGTCTCTACTATGAGGCTCATGACTTTGAATTTCTGAGGTACATCAAATACATGAAGCAAATTGATTGCATGGCCTCTGATCATCTTGTGATCTCCAGACTTGGGCAAGAGAGTGTGCCTCAATATCCAATTTATAGTAGGCAGCCCTGACAGAAGATAATGCACAAACCCAAACTTGAAAGTATCAAGAGCTTCATTGGGAATTTCCTTGTACATATTGGACATTGAGTTATGATCCATCTTCTTCTTGGCATAGATATCCAAGTCATCCTCATGCTCCTCTGGGGCATTGATGAGCTGTGCCCACTCAGCAACAGTAGATTGGTATCTCGTACCCTCTAACATCCATGTGATCTTTCCATCTGGGTAAAAGTGTGCTGTGGAGTAGAACTGCATGATTAGCTCCTCGTTCCACTTTGTGAGCTTCTGCCCAACAAAGTCTGCAACTCCACACGCACTAAAGCTGTCATACACTCCAGGGTAGTGTTCCTCATTTTCCTTCATGTAGGTCCAGTCGACCCATCTCATGTCACAAACTATTGGCTTCTTGTCAAGCAAAATTGTCTCATAGAAGTCCTGCTGTTCCTTGGTGTGAAATCTCTAATCCACAGTAGTCCTTCTCCCTGAAGCATACGGATCTGCTTCTCTCCATTTCCTCAGCCCTGAGTCTCTCCTGAGCTTCATGTCTTCAGCCACTGGATGAGCATCGTTGTGGTCTGGGATCTTGGGCTTGAGCTTTCTCAGAACATTCTCTTCCTCTTCTTTTGCAGCTTCAGGCACTGGGGCCTTGTTCTTTTCAGCAGCTGGGATGCTTCTTGTATTTCTCTTTGGTTTTGGCTTTGAAGCTGGATTGGCCTTGGAAGCAGCTGCCCCTGATCTTATGGCATCACCCATCAGCTTGGGTGCCTTAGGTGCTGGTGCAGCTACCTCTTCTTCTTCCTCTTCTTCCATGATGGAAGCCTTTCCAAGCACTCTGGCTACGGTCTTCTTGACCCTTTCCTTCCTCTTCTTGCCTTTAGCAGCAACTGGCTCTATGGGTGCAGGCTTTTCAGTTGAAGCTCTAGCCTTTGACATAGGCTGCCTGCCTGCTGGCCTTTTGATCTTCAGTCCTGGGTTTGTGCCTTGAGCTGGCTCAACTCTCTTTGATGTGGCCTCTTCCTCTGCCACATAATCTTCATCCTCAGAATCTGAAGTTCTCTTCTTCCTCTGTCTAGTGGCAGCTTTTGGCAGATTGCTTGGGGTACTTCTGCTGCCATCATCTGAAGAGCTGGAGGGACTAGTGCCCTCACTCATCACCACTTGCTGTTCTGACACATTCTGGCTATCACTCTGATCTGACATGTTGAACAAGCTGACTGCTGACCCTGTGAATAGTTTATAGATGAGGTAGAGTGGATGAGCATCACAAAATGTAGAGATCTTTGCAAAAAGAATGATCCAAAAACTTAGTTTTAGTTTCCCACTGAAATCATCTCGGATCTACCGATTTCCAAACTCGGTGATACCGAAGCAGTTTTGGAACCTAAACTAGTGAACTCGGTTGGACCGAGTCACAGTTCGGTGGCACCGAGACTGCTAGGGTTTCACAGAGTTCCAAAATCGGTCACACCGATAAGTAATTCTCGGTCAGACCGAGTCTCACTTGTGCAGTGGCATAAGCCAAATCGGTGGGACCGAGTTTTTCAACTCGGTGGGTCCGAGATGGTTTCGGCGGAAACCTAACCCTAAAATTTTCGAATCAAACCTAATCTACGAACGCATTGACTGGACAGGAGTGTTTCAATCATGGCAAGAATCATGATGATCACAATGTGCTAAGAATCGGATTGGAGAATAGCACAAAGATCGAGTCCATACCCTAGTTCGGCGGAGACTCGCTACGGCGGCAACGGTGGGGTAGAATTCCCGTTGACGGCAACGGAGACCAGCGACTGGAGGCGGCTGGCAGCGAGGAGACGATCCGGAGACCACGTTGGCAGAGCAGGCTATCGCGCGGGCGAAGGGGTTCGGAGAAATTTCCAAAATTTTGCCCGTGACTATATATAGCCCGACCCTGTCGGTGTGACCGAGTGGAACAACTCGGTGGCACCGAGATTCATAACTGCAAGCAGTTACTGAAACTCGGTGTGACCGAAATTTTCAAATCGGTTGCACCGAGATCGAAAACCTAGATCAACTTAATGATCTCGGTAGGACCGAAAGTGGGGTATCAGTCAGACCGAGAATCATAAAGAGGTTTTGGAAGTTTAAGTCTATGACGAATCGGGGACTCCGAGCGCTCCTCACACAGAGTGGTTCGAATCTGACTTGATCAAATTTTGTGATGCAGCATGAATAGAGTTTGAGACGAGGAAAGCATAGATAGCTGGAGGAGGTTCTTAGGCATTCTTGTCCATCCACTTGGCAAAAGGAAATAAAACCAAACAATCAAAACAACAAGTGGATGTCCTCGAATGAGTAAAATATGCAACCAGCATGCTCACACAATAAGATGGCAAATGAAATATGTGACAAGGCATGCACAACCAATTCTAGCATCTACCAAGCAATTTGTGATGACTAGGTCATCTATATATGAGTATATTGACTTAGGAGTCAAGTGAGAACACTTGATCATAGGTCATACTCATCGTTTAAGCTCAAGTGGAGTTACCACTTTTACATAAAGCATTATTGTGTTCACATCTTTAGAGTTGCTTTAGCTCAAGTCTTAGAGTAAAGCTCCCCCTAGGTGTAGAGGGATGAACTAACCTCGGGTTTTGTCGATGATGACTTCATGTAGATGTTGAAGATGTGGATGCTCAATGTTGATGTAGATCACTTGGAGCTATCCATTTGAGTGAATTGCACTTTCAATACCTACATGGTTTAGTCCCACAAGGAACAAACAAGGATATCCATAGACATAGAGTGATGCACACACAAGATGATGTCCATGAAAACTTTTAGGTTACCTTGTCCCTTGTCTTACCAGAAAGAGGGTTTGTGACTCCTTGAACTAGTGCAAGATGTGGAAGTTGATTGCACTTGTTCTTGCCAAAATGATAAGAGTGAAGTATGTTGGCGGAGTCACCCTCAAGAACTCTCTAGTTCTTCTTCTTTTGGATCCACACCATCTTGATGGGAATCCTTGGAGTTGTAGTCGTACTTGATGAAGTGGAACTTGAAGTAGTCTTGGGAATCCACTTGACTAAGGTCTTAGGAGCTTCTTCAAATGCATCAATTTCCTCTTGAAGCTTGTCCTTGCCTTTTTGCTTGTAGTCTTGTGGTGGAAGATCATCTTGAGCTTGTGTCCCCTTGAAGGAAGTATCATACTTCTCTTGTTGAGGAACAAACTTTGTCTTGGGGTATTGATCCTCTTCCCACTCAACTCCATTGGCATTGAACTTTCGTTCAAAACCAACACCTTGATTCTTCTGGTGCATTCCTTGCTTGCGCACAATTTCCTCGAATTGCTTACTCCCGGCAAGGCTTTTGTACACTCCTTTCTCTATAATTCCCTTCAATAAGCTATTTTCTTGCTCAAGTGTAACTTGGCTAAGAGAATCATTAGTGGAATCAAAAGAACTACTAGAAGCAACAATATTGGATTTAGCATGATCATTGTTACTACTAGAGGAAGAATCTTTCTTGTTCTTGTTATTAGACTTGACTTGAGGCATGTAAGTGGATAAGAGTAAACGCTTGGCAATGTGAGAAGAACTTTTCTTGCGGAGATCATCATTGATTGCTTTTAAGAACTCATGCTCTTGCTCAAGATTGAGCTTTTCAAAGCGTAATTTCTCATGAGCTCTTAAAAGTTCTCGATGATCTTCGAAGATAGTTTCATGAGCTAACTTAAGAGTGTTTAGTTCTTTAGTTAGAGCCTCAATCTTCTCCTTATCATTGTCATTCGTTTTATCTTGATTAGCATGATTAATTGACGTTTCATCATAGTATTCATCACTAGAGTTGTCAACAAGCAAATCATCACCTAACAAGTCATCTTCATCACTATTGAAATCAACATACTCGGGGTGTGTTACCTTAGGACCTTTGGCCATGAAGGATCTTCCAATTCCTCCATTTGGTGAGTCAAATATGTCGTAGGAGTTGGTTGACACAAGTGCTAGACCGGCAACACCTTCATCTTGAGTATCTTCGGAGTCGGAGTGATAACTTCTCTCGGAGTGGCTGTCGAAGTCGGAGCCGGATACCCATTCACCAACATGAGCTTGATGTCTTCATCTTGTGTAGCTCCTTGATGATTTTTCCTTCCTTTCCGAATCCTTGCTTCTCCGTGAGTATCTTCGTTCATAGCGATCATCTCTACTCCTTCTCTCTCTTGGTGGTGATTCTTTGCTTCTTCTTTTTGGAGAATCTTCTCTTCTCTTGTAGGGAGCCGTACACTCATTGGAATAGTGTCCAGGTCTTCCACAACTGTAGCAGTTTCGCTCTCGACTAGAAGATCTTTTGTCATTATAGGACCTTGACTTGAAGCTTCTATCTTTGCTTCTACTCTTGTAGAACTTGTTGAAGTTCTTCACCATTAAGCTCAATTCTTCATTGAAGTCTTATTTCTCACTTGATGATTTAGGGGCTTCACACGAGGCTTTGTAGGCACCACTTGATTTGTTGTGAAGTTCCTCTTTATCCTTAAGTGACATCTCATGAGCAACAATTCTTCCAATCACCTCCGTTGGCTTGAGATCTTTGTAATTGGGCATCATTTGGATCAATGTGCACACGGTATCATATTTTCCATCCAAGGCTCTTAGAATCTTCTTGATGATGAATCTATCGGTCATCTCTTCACTTACTAAGCCGGCAATCTCATTTGTGATGAGAGCAAGCCTAGAGTACATTTCAGCGACACCTTCACCATCCTTCATTTTGAACTTGTCAAGTTGACTTTGAAGCACATCCAACTTGGATTCCTTGACGGAGTCAGTACCTTCGTGCATATCAATCAAAGTGTCCCAAATTTCCTTTGCATTCTCAAGATGGCTGATTTTGTTAAATCTTCGGGGCACAATCCATTGAAGAGAATATCACAAGCTTGAGCATTGTATTGCAACATCTTCAACTCATCCGCGGTAGCTTCACGGTTTGGTTCTTTCCCATAAAAGAAGTCACCTTGCAAACCAACACACACAATAGCCCAAACGGCAGGGTTATGTCCAAGAATATGCATTTTCATTTTATGCTTCCAACTAGCAAAATTAGTACCATCAAAGTAAGGACCTCTACGGTGATAATTTCCCTCGCTAGACGCCATACTCTCCTAGGTTGTGAAACCAAGGCTATGACCACCAAAAGCTATGGAGATCAAAGCAAATGGAGACCGAAGCTCTGATACCACTTGTAGGATCAAAAGTATGTCTAGAGGGGGGGTGATTAGACTACTTGACCAAATAAAAACTTAACCTTTTCCCAATTTTAGTTCTTGGCAGATTTTAGCTATTGTAGGACAAGTCAAGCAATCATCACACAATTCAAGCAAGCATGCAAAGAGTATATTGGCAGCAGAAAGTAAAGCATGCAACTTGCAAGAATGTAAAGGGAAGGGTTTGGAGAAATCAAACGCAATTGGAGACACGGATGTTTTTCCCGTGGTTCGGATAGGTGGTGCTATCCTACATCCACGTTGATGGAGACTTCAACCCACAAAGGGTAACGGTTGCGCGAGTCCACAAAGGGCTCCACCCACAAAGGATGACGGTTGCGCGAGTCCACAAAGGGCTCCACCCACAAAGGGTCTACGAAGAAGCAACCACCCACAAAGGGTCCACAAAGAAGCAACCTTGTCTATCCCACCATGGCCATCGCCCACACAAGACTTGCCTCACTAGCGGTAGATCTTCATGAAGTAGGCGATCTCCTTGCCCTTACAAACTCCTTGGTTCAACTCCACAATCTTGTCGGAGGCTCCCAAGTGACACCTAGCCAATCTAGGAGACACCACTCTCCAAGAAGTAACAAATGGTGTGTAGGTAATGAACTCCTTGCTCTTGTTCTTCAAATGATAGTCTCCCAACACTCAACTCTCTCTCATAGGATTTGGATTTGGTGAAAGAAGATTTGAGTGGAAAGCAACTTGGGAAGGCTAGAGATCAAGATTCGTATGGTAGGAATGGAATATCTTGGTCTCAACACATGAGTAGGTGGTTCTCTCTCAGAACATATGAGTAGGAATTGTGTATGTGTTCTGATGGCTCTCTCCACGAATGAAGAGGAGGTGGAGGGGTATATATAGCCTCCACACAAAATCCAACCGTTACACACAGTTTTCCAATCTCGGTGGGACCGAATCAACAAACTCGGTCAGACCGAAAATGTAAACCTAGTGACCGTTAGAGATTTTCGGTGGGACTGACATGCAACTCGGTGGGACCGATATGGTTAGGGTTTGGGCATAACGTAATCTCGGTGAGACCGATTACACAAACTCGGTGAGACCGAATTTGGTAATTAGCTAACCAGAGAGTTGGTCAGGCAAACTCGGTGGGACCGATTTGCTCTTTCGGTGAGACCGAAAAGTTACAAAAAGGAAACACTGAATTTACATTGCAATCTCGGTGGGACCGATTCGCTCTTTCGGTGAGACCGAAAAGTTACGAAAGGGAAACAGAGAGTTTGCAATCCCATCTCGGTGAGACCGAGATCCCTATCGGTAGAACCGATTTGCTAGGGTTTGGCAGTGGCTTAAGACAAGTGAAACTCAGTGGCGCCGGATAGAAAGAATCGGTAGGACCGAGTTTGGCTTTGGGTTTAGGTCATATGTGGATATGGGAAAGTAGTTGAGGGTTTTGGAGCATATCACTAAGCACATGAAGCAAGAGGCTCATTAAGCAACACCTCATCCCTCCTTGATAGTATTGGCTTTTCCTAAAGACTCAATGTGATTTTGGATCACTAAAATATGAAAAGAAGAGTCTTGAGCTTTTGAGCTTGAGCCAATCGTTTGTCCTTAGCATTTTGAGGGTTCCACTTTCACATCCATGCCATGCCAATCATTGAGCTTTCCTGAAATAGTCATCTTGGAATAGCATTAGCTCAATGAGCTATATGTTGTTATGAATTACCAAAACCACCTAGGGATAGTTGCACTTTCACGGACCCTCGTCAGCAAGGCGTTCCGCAGTGGGTTTTATTGGCCCACCGCACTCAATGACGCCGTCGAACTAGTGAAAGCTTGTGAGGCCTGCCAGTTCCACGCCAAGCAGATCCATCAGCCGACAGGAGGCCTGCAGACTATACCCCTTTCGTGGCCATTCGCAGTCTGGGGGCTGGACATCCTGGGCCCGTTTCCTCGGGCGCCAGGGGGCTACCGCTACCTCTACGTCGCCGTGGACAAGTTCACCAAGTGGGCTGAAGTGGAGGTCGTCCGCACCATCCCCGCCGGTTCCACGGTCAAGTTCATCAGGGGCATCGTGAGCCGGTTCGGGGTGCCAAACCGCATCATCACGGACAACGGTTCACAGTTCACCAGTAACCTT
Source organism: Triticum urartu (assembly GCF_003073215.2). NCBI lineage: Eukaryota > Viridiplantae > Streptophyta > Magnoliopsida > Poales > Poaceae > Triticum > Triticum urartu. The sequence continues at coordinate 127,589,233 of NC_053027.1, forward strand.
TTCAAAACATACTGTGCTAACCTTGGAACGCAGATATGCTACACTTCGGTGGCGGACCCCCGAAGCAACGGCCAGGCCGAGCGAGCCAACGCAGAGGTCCTGAGGGGCCTCAAGACCAGGACGTTCAAGAAGAAGCTGGAGGCCTGTGGCAGAGGTTGGTACGACGAGCTTCAGTCCGTGTTGTGGTCCATCCGCACAACTGCGACCAAGCTGACTGGAGAGACCTTGTTCTTCCTGGTCTACGGAGCCGAAGCGTTCCTCCCTCACGAGGTCAGATGTCGCTCCACGCGGGTCCTGGCGTTCGACGAGGCGCAGCAGGATGCCATGAGGGGGATGGACCTCATGCTGGGGGAGGAACGTCGCCGAGAAGCCGCGCTGCGAGCGGCGAGGTACCAACAAGCACTGCGACGATATCACTGCCGCAACATCCGCCCCAGAACTCTCGAGGTAGGGGACCTCGTGCTCAGGCGGGTTCTCTCCAGGGAGGGATTGCACAAGCTCTCTCCCATGTGGGAGGGCCCGTTCAAGGTTGTTCATGTTTCCAGGCCCGGCTCCGCGCGCTTGGAGACTCAGGAGGGGGTGCCGGTCCAGAACGCATGGAACATCCAGCACCTCCGGAGGTTCTACCCCTAAAAAGGCCCAGAGCCTGTGAAGAAGGCGAATGCCTGTGAAGCCGCCGCGTTTTGGAAAAGGCCCAGAGCCTGTGAAGAAGGCGAATGCCTGTGAAGCCGCCGTGTTTTGGAAAAGGCCCAGAGCCTGTGAAGAAGGCGAATGCCTGTGAAGCTGTCGCGTTTTGGAAAAGGCCCAGAGCCTGTGAAGAAGGCGAATGCCTGTGAAGCTGTTGCGTTTTGGAAAAGGCCCAAAGCCTGTGAAGAAGGCGAATGCCTGTGAAGCCGTCGCGTTTTGGAAAAGGCCCGGAGCCTGTGAAGAAGGCCAACTCCTGTGAAGCTCGCCGCCCGTGACACTCTCACGTAATAATGAGTTGGGGCTGTACATGCTCCGGAGTCTCAGGAGCGCCGGCCTCAGGCCCTGGGGCTCCCTCCCATGCCCAGTGGCAGCACTTAGCTCCGCGCTGGTGAGAAGACGTCGAAGACTAGATTAGGTGCCGGACGCGGCTTTTTCATTTGCTTTCCGCAGTTGGCTTGTTCATTCTCATTCGAAGTTTTATTGAAGATGTTGCCGTCTTTGGCTTGTGGTTCTTCGACTTTTCACTCTCCTGCCTCGATTTCTCTTATGCAAGGCCTCGCGAGGGGGGTAGCCGAGCGCCCTCACGAGTGTTCCTGTCCTAGTCGTTCAAAGGTTTCGCGACCTGGGTCCATTACAGGAGCACCCCTCCAGTCCGTGCCCCACGGGCACCGCGACACGAACAGAGGGCCTCGGTCGGTCGCCCCCCGCGGCTGGGGCCGGGAACTACCCACGCACGGGCACATAGCCGGAAGGCACGATAACGGAAGCAAAACGATGATTAATAGCAATAACCCAAACACGCCCCCGCGGGGCTCCACACTACTGTCTTTTTACGCAGGAAAAAGGGAAAGGAAGAACGAATCAGGCGCAGCTCGCCTCACACCGGCCTGCAGGGAAGACTCTGCCCCCGGGGCTCAGGCCGACTCCCTCTCGTGCTTCACCGAGGCGTGACGGCGGCAGACACGCTACCACCTCCCAAGCAGATACGATGGCGTGGAGGCTGACCGCGGCCACCGCTAGAAGAGTCGCCGCCTGAAGAAGAACCGGAGAAGCTTGGGGAACCCTGAGCGCCGCTAGTCGCGCGAGCGCTGTCCTCTCCATCATCGCCGGAGCTGGGTTCCCGGCCGCGGTCGTCGCCCTCAGGGCAGCACCCTGCACGGCGACCATCTTCCCCAAACACCCTCACGTAGAGGGTGGCATCGCCGTCGAACTTGAAGTGTAGGGTGCACCGACGGCTCAGGCCACGCGCGCGGGCAAGTGTTTGCCAACCGCAGGCCAAGTCCAGGCTACCGGTTGCGGACACCTCCAACGAAGCCCATGAGGCCCGGCTGCAGCAGCCGTCAGCCTGGAGCCAGAGGCCGCCCGGGGCACCGGCCGGGAGCTCGCCGAGGAGGAAGCGAGGAAGTGGAAGCCGGGTGCTAGTCGGCTCCGTCGACCACACAACGAACTCCGACAGCACCTCTGCAACGCGAAAGCGCGGCCTAGGGGGACGCGCGACCGAAGCGCGCCCCCCGGCCGCAGCTGTCTGCCCGTCACCATGCTGGAAATCGTCTCCGCGGCCGCGGGGAGCTGTCATGGTGGCCATAGGATGTTTGTGAGGGCGCCCTCGGCCGCGCTTGGGCGGGGGAGAGGCAGGCTCTACCCGGCGAGCCTTCCCCTTCTCTGCGGCCGAGAACCTCCTCGACGGGGCCATGAAGAAGGAGAAGCAAAGGGGGATGAACTGGAAGGGCGCGCGCCGATCCGTACTTATAGCCGGCGAGGGCCAACCGTCGGCCCCCACTATCGCAGGTAATCATGACCCGCTTTGCATGCAGGGACTTGTCCAATCCGTGCAGTTGCCGAGGCGCCATGGGGAAGTGGAGACGCCCACGTCCAATCAACCGCCACGCGGCGCCCAAGGCCGCAGGCTGTTAGGGCCCGCGGCGCTTCGCGCCTACCCTTTCGCCTCCCTGCACGGCCAAGTCTGGGCGCGCCTTGGGCCCGGGGGCTACTGTCGGCGTTCTGGGAACGGGGGTCCCCAGACTTGCCTGCCTGCGGCCTGCGGCGTGGCTGAAAGGGGGGCCCAGCACGGCCCATCTTCATCAACACAGACTTAAGACCCTCGCGAGGGGCCAAGCCTCGCGGGGCGGATAACGCGGAGCTTCCTCAGGCACGGCCTCACCAGGCTGGCTCGCGAGAGGCGGAGAGATCAAGGCGGGGTACCTCACGAGGAGCCCGTGACGCAAGCCATGACGACCAAGGGCGCCAGGCGGGTGCCAGCCGGCGCAGTGTCCTCCTTTCCCCTTTGGTGCAAAGGGGGCAAGCGTAGCCGCGGAGTACCGAGGCATCAGGAAAAGGTTGCCATTTCGGTGCAACGAGACCAAGACCAGGAGGACTGCAGGACGGAGGTCATCGTGGAGCCCAAGACGGCGTCACCACCAGAGCTTTGCGCAGGCGAGGACCAACTTTAGTCAGGATAAGTGTACTAGATGTTCCCCTTCAAAATGGCCAATTGTTGGCGCCCTTCCCGCTCAATATTTGGGAAGAAGCCTATGGCCTTTGCATATAAATAGGACCGGCCACCCACAGGGTAGGGGGATCGGATCGAAATCAGAGAGAGAGAAGGGTGACTGAACTCCTCCTGGCAGTTCGTCCCCCCAGTAAAGAACAGACCCTCGCGAGGCTGTTCTTCCTTGTATTGTTCATCATCATCAGCCCAAGAGGCAATCCACCACACCACACACTGGAGTAGGGTATTACACCACAACGGTGGCCCGAACCAGTATAAACCCTGCGTCTCTCGTGTCGTTCTTTCCATAGCTCAGATCTCATCGAGGCGGAGGGGTGCAGGTAGGTAGAAGGCGAAATCTCTGCGCACACCCCAGTGTTCGAACCTCAAGGGTCTGCTGGAACCCGAAATCCGACATATGGAGCTGAAGCTGTACTTCCGAGTGACTTGCTTCATAATGCGCCCCGAGTCGAGCTTTTCTAAGAAGATGAAGCAGAACAGGCTCGGCAAGACGCAGTAGATCTCTGGGAAGAAGAAAGAGAGATGGCCCTGATCCGATCGACCATTGATCAGCAAGACCTATGTCGATTCAACGCCAGAAATGTGAAGGGTCGAGCATTTCAAGAGGGAGACTTGGTTCTCCGAGTGGATCAGCAGAAACCACACAAGCTCGCTCCTTCTTGGGAAGGCCCCTTCATCGTCACCAGAGTTCTCCACAACGGAGCGTACCACTTATACAATGTCGAGCACAAGAAAGACGAGCCACACGCTTGGAATGCGGAGCTGCTCCGCCCCTTTTACACTTAAGCATTTAGACTGTTGATATGTAATAAGAGATACCTTCTAGTTCGATTATCAAAGACACAGTTTTTACAGTCTCATAAATGATTGTTGTTTCCTTTTGTGCTCTAAATCCCCCAGTGGGTGGCTTAGCTGCGAATCTGTTTCGCCTAAGTTTGAAAAAAATCCTACCGAGTGGTGAGCAACGCTCCCACTCGGGGGCTTAGCTGTGAATCCGGTTCGCCTAAGTTTGACAAAATCCTACCGAGAGGTGAGCAAGCCTCTCACTCGGGGTTAGCTGCAGTCCAGTACTCGCCAAAGTTTAAAAAATCCTACCAAGTGGTGAGCAACCCTCTCACTCATAGGCTTAGCTGTAGTCCAGTACTCGCCTAAGTTTAAAAAATCCTACCGAGTGGTGAGCAACCCTCTCACTCGGAGGCTTAGCTACAGTCCAGTACTCGCCTAGGTTTAAAAAATCCTACCGAGTGGTGACAACCCTCTCACTCGGAGGCTTAGCTGCAGTCAAGTACTCGCCTAAGTTTAGAAAATCCTACCGAGTGGTGAGCAAGCCTCTCACTCGGGGGCTTAGCTGTAGTCCAGTAATCGCCTAAGTTTAAAAAATCCTACCGAGTGGTGAGCAACCCTCTCACTCGGAGGCTTAGCTGCAGTCAAGTACTTGCCTAAGTTTAAAAAATCCTACCGAGTGGTGAGAAACCCTCTCACTCGGAGGCTTAGCTGCAGTCAAGTACGCGCCTAAGTTTAAAAAATCCTACCGAGTGGTGAGCAAGCCTCTTAATCGGAGGCTTAGCTGCAGTCAAGTACTCGCCTAAGTTTAGAAAATCCTACCGAGTGGTGAGAAACCCTCACACTAGGGGGCTTATCTGCAGTCCAGTACTCGCCTAAGTGTGAAAAATCCTACCGAGTGGTGAGCAACCCTCTCACTCGGAGGCTTAGCTGCAGTCCGGTACTCGCCTAAGTTTAAAAAATCCTACCGAATGGTGAGCAACCCTCTCACTCGGAGGCCTAGCTGCAGTCAGGTACTCGCCTAAGTTTAGAAAATCCTACCGAGTGGTTTATAACCCTCACACTCGGGGGATTAGCTGCAGTCCAGTACTCGCCTAAGTGTAAAAAATCCTATCGAGTGGTGAGCAACCCTCTCACTTGGAGGCTTAGCTGCAGTCAAGTACTCGCCTAAGTTTAGAAAATCCTACCAAGTGGTGAGCAACCCTCACACTCGGGGGCTTAGCTGCAGTCCAGTACTTGCCTAAGTATGAAAAATCCTACCGAGTGGTGAGAAACCCTCTCACTCGGAGGCTTAGTTGCAGTCCAGTACTCGCCTTAGTTTAAAAAATCCTACCGAGTGGTGAGCAACCCTCTCACTCGGAGGCTTAGCTACAGTCCAGTACTCGCCTAAGTTTAAAAAATCCTACCGAGTGATGAGCAACCCTCACACTCGGGGGCTTAGCTGCAGTCCAGTACTCGCCTAAGTTTGAAACACATCCCTATCCGCAAGGACGACGAGGTGCAGGTCGACTGCAACCTTCTCTTCGGAGCTGCGCCACAAATACAATGTGCACTCCATCCTCATCCGCAAGGACGGCGAGGTGTAGGTCGACTGCAACCTTCTCTTCGGAGCTGCGCTACAAATACAATGTGCGCTCCATCCTCATCCGCAAGGACGACGAGGTGTAGGTCGACTGCAACCTTCTCTTTGGAGCCGCGCCGCAAATACAAGGTGCGCTCCATCCTCATCCACAAGGACGATGAGGTGCAGGTCGACTAGGACCTCCTCCTCAAAACTGCATCTCAAGTACAAAGACTATTCCGAGTGAAGAACAAGTTCCACTCGAAGGCAAACACAAGCACATTCAGAAGATAAACCAAGCTCAGATAAATCCTAAAGTTCCAGAACATAGATAAAAGTACTCGAGCATCAGGCCCGAAGGAGTTTAATGGTTACAAAAACAGTCGGCATTCCAAGGCAAATTTAAGGTGAAGTTTAAAGATTGCTCACTCCGCACGAGGAGGGCTTGCAGGCTCGACGAACTCGTCCAGGTCGATTCCGTCAGCAATCCGAGTGGCAGCAACAATGAATGTTTCCATGAAGGATTGGAAGTCATGCTTTTTTGTGTTGGCAACTTTGATCTCCGCCAGCTTCTCTTCTTGGGCTTCTTTGTAGTGGACCCGAACCAGCGCCAGAGCTACGTCAGCACTGTATCTGGCAGAGGACTTCTTCCATTCTTGCACTCGACTAGGAACCTCATTGAGTCGAGTCATCAGAGGCTCGAGGTCATTTTGAAGTGTTTCCCTTGACCAAAGCGTCGTATCGATGCGCGACACCGCCACCTTCAGGTGAGCGAGATAGCTTGTAACGCTGGCAACTTGGGATTCCAATCGGAGCACGTTCATGGCAGCCTCATCACCGGTAGGAGAAAGGATGGGGTCCAAGCCCGTCTCGATCCGTCCAGTCTCTTCTTCAAAGTTTTGGCAAAATTCTGTAGATTCAAAGAATTAATGAGTTGACCGGTTCACGGTGACTTACAAACAGTAAATCAGTCGGATAAAGAAAAGTACCTTCGAGCATAAGGAAGAGCTTCTTGGCGAGTGCTTTCAGATAAGCTTCCAGGTCGTTTCTCCTACGAGACATGCTTTCCAGCTGCTCATTCAGAGTCCCCTTATATTTCTTCAGACGAGTTGCCTCTCGGTTGGACTCGGTAAGAGACATCTTCAGCTTGGTGATTTCCTCCTCTAGTGCACTGACTGAAACCAGTTTCTTGTCAGCTAGTGCAGTCTTCTCCTGAGCCTCCTTTTGCGCAGCTGCAAGATCGAGGTCCTTCTTCGCCAGAGCCTACCTCATTTTCTCTCCAAGGTATACACTCGGGTCAGACAGAAGAATGAAGAGATAACTTGAGGGATGATTAAGATAAACAGTCAACAGGTTGTTACCTTCCATACCAGCTACTTCGTCTTTAGCCTTCTTTAAGTTTTGATTGGCCAGCTCCAAGTCAAGGTTGAGTTGTCTCTACTTTCCTTCAAATTCAGCGAACTTGGAGATAAGCTCACAGGATTTCTGCAATCAGTAAAAGATATGTCAATGGACAAGACCAAAGATCATTCGCCTCCGAGTGAATAAGACTCTAAGACTTATCGTGCCCCCACTGATTCAGATTCCACTCGACATGGTCTGCCCAGACCGAGTGAAAAAAGAAAAAAAAGAAAAAAAAAGAGATATTCTTAGACCCCAACTAACTGCCCGCAGTCGACCGTCTCGGGGACTACACCCAGTGGGTGCACTTATCGTGCCCCCACTGATTCAGATTCCACTCGACATGGTCTGCCCAGACCGAGTGGAAAGAAAGAAAAAAAAGAAAAAAAAAGAGATATTCTTAGACCCCAACTAACTGCCCGCAGTCGACCGCGGTCTCGGGGACTACACCCAGTGGGTGCACTTATCGTGCCCCCACTGATTCAGATTCCACTCGACATGGTCGACACAACCTAGTCGACTCAATTGAGAAAGTTACTCAACAGAAATTCAAACACCCAGTGGGTGTGCGGATGTGAAGTGCAGAATAACAAGAAGATGCACAAAGGAAAGTTTTCGGGTAGCATACCCCAACAGAACAAGCAACACGACAGGGTTCAGTCAGAAGCCAGCTTACCTGGGAATTGGCTCGAAGGGCCGCGCTGGCGTCATAAGCAACCAGACTATTTTCATGCACCACCTTCACCCGCTCCCTCATTATGCTGGCTTGGCGAATGGCTTCTGCAACGGCGCCTGCCTGGTCTTTTGGGATGCGATGGCGGGTGAAGAAGGGAGTTGGCAGCTCAGTCGCGGCAGCTTGACGTTCCGAGGCATGAAGCTGGATGGTCGAAGCCAACACTGGTGCAGTCGGCGATGTGGGGCGTTCACTTGATACTGGATTTGCGAAAGTAACAGAAGCTTGAGCCACATCTTCAGGCTATTGAATCGCTGGCTCTGCCGCCAGCACCGATTGGGATGTCTTGCCAGCTGATGTCTTCTTGTTCCTCCTGGGCCTCAGCGGCATATCCTCGTCGTCATCTGGAAGTTCAATGACGTTGGGAGGAGCTGCAAAAAGATCAATCATAGAGATTCAGTCGACCCCATATTAATCGCC